>NC_090673.1:642500-722500 GCF_013368605.1 Nyctibius grandis
TGTGCCGGCGTTCCCTGGCCAAGGTGGTTCTGGTGGCGGCAGGTCCCACCAGTCTGCTGGGAAAGAGGAGACCGCGTTCCTGTGTGATATGGTCTAGGCAATCCTGCCCCGGCAGGGGGATTGGACTAGATGATCTTTCGAGGTCCCTTCCAATCCCTGACATTCTGTGATTCTGTGATTCTGTGATACCAAAAGCATCTGGATTCTATTCCCATCCCAGCCTTATTAGCATTTCGGTCTTTGACCTCTCTTACAAAGGATTTACTCCGCAGTTTTATTATCCAATTTTCCAAAGTGTATTTTCACGTAACCTACAGAAATGGCCGAGACAAGTAAACTTGGCAGAAAAGAGAGCTGTCCCTGCGTCACTGTGGAGGCATCACCCCGGCATCACCCCAGCCCCGCAGCCCTCCGGTGCTCTTCCGAGCATCCCGCATCCCGCCGCCGCTCCCCGCAGCATCTCGGGGCCAGGCACCCTCCACCGCACCGCCCGAGGACCGGGTTTGGAGCGGGGCTGCCCGGCGTCCTCCACCCAAGGAGCACAGCACCTTCCACGCTGCACAACCTTTAGCAGCTCTTTGCTAGGAATCACTTTCTAATGAGCACAACAAAGTGATAACAATTAATGAGGAAGCAAAGCATTTATTTCTGAGCCCTAATTAACATTATCCCAAGCATTCTCTCAATGCTCTTTTGATGTCATAAAGCATGCTGGAACTATAAATGAGCTGTTCTCCCATTAACACTGCCATGCCCCCATCCCCTCCCTCTGCTACGCAGACATTAACCAAACCACTACAGCCACGGGAAGTTAAAGGCCGCATCTTTATTCACAACAAAACAAGATAAACAATCTGCAGGTGGATTTGGCCATAATGTCCCAGCATGGAAAGGGGTTAAAACGCTGATGCCGCAGCACTTGTATAGGGCACGTGGTGCAGACACGCTCACGGGCTCCTGCGCCAGGCGGTGGGGCTGTCCAGTCTCTACAGGCTTGTATGCAGGAGTGGGTCTCCATCATTTGAAGTTCACTTGAACCCTATTTTTGAATGGAAAAATACAGCAAAGTGCCTCAACAGCACCCGAGTTAATGTCCCCGCTCTCATGGGTCTGCAGTGGGGAAATGGCATGTTCCTCTCGGAATACGATCCGGAGGTGCACGATTTCCTGCCTTATATTGTTCGAATCCATCTCTGTTCCAGCACAACTTGCCTTCGCCCTGCAGAAAGAAAACCTGCAGGTACATGCCAGGCTGTTACACGGGGATCAAGTCCCTGCCAAGACCGATTGTGTTCAAACACAGTATCTCCCAAGTATTTATCTGTTTTATGTGACTTATCAGGTGCCAGTGAAACCTCTGTTCTTGACGGGGTAATGCAGGCTGGAAGGCAAAAGAAACCCTCTGGCTTATACCACATCCGTTACTAATCCACCGAGACGCATCACATCAATACTGGTGCTGGGGAGGACGGAGCTGTCTCGGGAGCCCCTTCCTCTGCGCACACGCGCTCGAGCTGCCGAGCTCCGGGTGCTCTCAGAGGGGGGCTCAGCGCTGTGCGGGCCAGGGGACAGCCCAAGGCCCCCGGCCCACGCCGGCATCCCCCAGCCACCCCCCACAGCCATCCCTTCCCGTGCCCCCTCCCCAGGAGCCCCGCACGCTGCTGGCACCCCTAAACCCTCACTGCCTGCGGCATGGAGGGCTCCTGCACTCAGGCATTTAGGAAAATGTTTTAATTTTGCAGCGGTTGAGTGGGAAGGAGAAAATTGGTGATAATGCCTGTGGAAGGAGAGCTGAGCTGAGCGTGCGAGAGGAGCGGCCCCGTGTCCCCGACACCTGGAGAGCAGGGGACGCCTGGGCTCCCCGTGCAGAAACGACACCCTGCCCAAACCGCTCACCATTAACTCCCATTTAGAAGGAGGAGGAAGCTGTGCAAACCATTAGGAAGATAATTGGTCTCTCCTCTGTATTTCAATAAAAGCAAGGGACAAAATACCATGTATGTGAAATAACTACTTTAGGATAACAGCACCCGTCACCTTGACAACTCGGTCAGAGGTCTCGGCGCGGCGGTGCCTGCTCAGTGAGGTGTGAGAAATAGAGGACGCCGGGGACAGGGGGAAGATACTTGTCTGACCAGCGGAGATGTGAGGACCACAACAGGCGGTTAGCTACAGGATTTCTGAACAGAAAGCAGCTTTCATGAGGCAACGTTAGAAAAATAACCCCTGCGGAGCCGGTGGAGCAGCGGCGTGAGCAGTCCTGGCTGGGCTCCCCGGTGCCGGTGCTGGCTTGGCCGTGACACGCTGTCGCAGGAGAACCCAGAGCCTCTCCCGGCACAGAAACGGGGTGTTAAGCAGCACAGGGTGCCGGCATCTGAGAAGGGGGTTCAGCCCGCCCTGGGGCTGCGGGTTCCCCTCTGCTCCCCCGTGCAGTGGCCGCAGCAAGTGCCCGAATCGCCTCTTCCCCTGCCAGGGAGCAGCCCGTGGGGTCGGGGCTCAGCGGGGCCAGTGGGCGCAGGGTCTGGCCGTGGGCTGAGGCGAGGGGGGCGGCGCGGGTGCCAGCGCGGGCTGTGCACATGGCAGGGACACGGCTTCACCAAACACCCTCCAAAACACACCGACACGTAAAACAACATAATATTGCAAACAAAAGGTGACAACGTAACATACTAATATGAACAGACACGAAATCAATGGGAATTCCTATTTAGGTAGGAAATCAATAGGAATTTCAAGGTAGGAAAAAAGGAAATTACTTACCTTTAATTTGAGCTCTCTTCAAGTTGGGTTCACCACAGATCGGCAGCAGGGGCTGCAGGGCTCATGCGGGGCTGGGGCAGCAGGAACGATGCGTGGGCTGATGTGGCAGCACCTCCCCGGCAGCACCAGGGCTGCGTGTCACCCCACCGGGGTCCCTGCCCAGCCCCATGCTGGCAGAGATGGGACCATGGCCTGAACCCTCCCGTCGGTCCTTGGCACCTCTGCCGGGGGCACAGCAGGGCTTGGCTGGAGCCAGGCAAAGTCAAGCGAGGTGGCTGCAGAGGGGACAGGGAGATGCACAGACCCCTCGGGCACTGCACAGACCCCTCGGATGCTGCACAGACCCCTCGGATGCTGCACAGACCCCTCGGGCGCTGCACAGACCCCTCGGGCGCCGTGGG
The DNA here is from genome assembly GCF_013368605.1 of Nyctibius grandis. Taxonomy (NCBI): domain Eukaryota; kingdom Metazoa; phylum Chordata; class Aves; order Nyctibiiformes; family Nyctibiidae; genus Nyctibius; species Nyctibius grandis. The sequence continues at coordinate 645,662 of NC_090673.1, forward strand.
GTTGCAAAGGGAGCCCAGGTCCTGCAGCAGCAGTGCTGAGCTTCAATTTCTAGTGTCCTAATCCAGTGATGACGGCACTTCAATGGCAGCGTTTGCCAAACAGGCCATTCTTGGGAAGAAAAAGTCAATGCAAGGAGACCGGGCTATGGCCGTTTAGCCCCCATCCTGCACGACAATCATGCAGATGGGCTCAGCAGTCCATGCAGAGCCCTTCTGATTTCAGCGCGCCTTGGCTGAGGCTCCGAGCTCCGGCTGTGTGATGCTCTCAGAAAGACGAGGGCCTCAGTTTGAGACCCTTTGAACTGAAAGGTGTTACGAAAGTGAGAGATTATCATTATTTTGTTATAAGGAGAGCTAACTGCATCTCAAACTCTGCCCCCTTAGTGACTGAAAATGAAAAGACTTCTAGAAGTATCAGTATTCCACAGAGGGTGTCGAATCACCTCCTGATGTGGCTGAAGGTGGAAACAATTTTAAGCTGTAGTTTCCAGGTATATTTGAATGCAGCAGCAAAGCCCGACGTACCAGCATTTTGCATTTCCCTCATTCATGAGTGCTAAAATGGTCTGCTGCATTTTAATTTAAACATAATAGGAGGGAAGTACGAGCTTTGGTAAAAAGTGGGCGAGATTGCCTTCGCCCAGTGAATGCAGAGCCTGGAATGCAGATGTCCCTCTGGCTGCAGAAGCAGACGGCAGCATGCCGGAGCTCCCCGGCCCCGCGGCTTTGGCTGCCATAAGCTCTCTCACGGCGGCCAAAGGTGCATTTCTCTTCCTCGCAGTCTGCACCAGCCTCCCCGCAGCGGAGCGATGCCTCCCTTGGCAGCCCACCCCATCCAAGGCAGAGCAGAGTAAGGGCAAAGTCCATCTGGCCCTGGGTATTATTCCCAGGTTGTGTTTCCCCTTTTCTGCAGTCGTGGGCTGCTTGAAACGCACATTAACCCCAGGTATAACGGCATTGATTGGTGCGATCAACAAGGGAGGTATTGTCAACAGAATATGAACAAAAAATGAAAAATAACCACGTACAAAGGATTTTCTTGGCAGTTCTCTTGGTCCTTTTGCCAAAGGTCCATATGATGCTCTCTCCCACCACAGAGGTGTTAGAGACCCCCTGAGGGGATGGTATCTGGCAAAGCGCTTTAAAAAACCCCAGTAGCCAAGTGCAGGTTTGCAGTGCAGCTGGGCAGTTGTCCCAGCCTGGACCTCCGTTAGACTGAAAACCAACAACAAATCAGCTCCTCTTGCCGAGGACACTAAACTGAGGTGGGCGCCGAATGAGCTAGCAACAGCAACGACAAAAATCCAAAGGATTTTATCGTCTTTGTAGCAGAAGGGACATATGGTACGTAAAATTTAACGCTGCCAAATGGGGAGAGATGCACAATGACCTAAGAACCGTAAAGCAAAGAGCAGCATGAATGGAGGTGAACTGGTGCAAGAGGGAGGATACCGAAGGTAAGGAAACAACTGAAACAATTACAAGAGCATCAAGTGCATCCACGGATATTTACTGTGGCTGCAAAATAGCCACAGCCCTGGCAGAGCCGCCTGCATTGCTGGTCCAGTGCCACAAGGAGATTTGCTCCTGCAGGCACTGATTATTCCTGTCCCTTTGTCTCTCTCCCCCATATGGACCTCGGGAGCTCCCTTCATCCCTGACTGCCCTGCCCTGGCACTGGAAGAGCTGATCTGTCCTGTCATCTCCTCCGTTATAACGGGTCAGAGCTGAGTCCCCTGGGTGAAGGACAGGACTTTCCCCAGATTTCACTGCCTGGTTTTAGTCTGGACTTCCCAGTCCTCTCTTCTGGCTCCCTAACTGACCCAGCCTTTAGCTCCCTCACTCTTCTGGGACAGCAGGGCCATGTCCCCAGCTAAATTGTGCCGGCGTTCAGAGACAGGCACAAGGCTTATGGACTTCTTTCACCTTTAATGAATAACACTTTTTTTTTTCCCACCATGGAAACTGCGGCCACCTTCACATTTCCCTGCAACACCATGCTTGTGCCTAATTAAGCTCTATTAATACTAATGAACAGGCTCACCATAGCCCATCACTTTAGTTCTTAATCTAATGCCATGTTGTGACACTTGTTCAATGATGATTTCAGCCCATGAATCAAATCGTTGTGGTTCAGCCCATATGCCCAGCTCCCTTCTCACACAGGACCAGAGAGAAATGTAGTCCAGAAAGTAGTAAAACTGGTTAAGGAGCTTTTAATGAAATAAGAAGTCAGACGTGAGGCCCTGTTGTCCCAGCGGTGAGCAGCAGCGGTGGGAAGGGGCTGGGGCGGGGGTCCTGCATGTGGTCTGGGGGAGCACATTAAAGGAACAGGGGCACAGAGGAGGAGCAAAGAGGGACCCGACAGTCCCTTCTTTCTTCTTTTTTCCCTTCCACACCCCAGGGATGACCCTAGTCCGTTTATTGTGGGAGGAGAAGTCCCTCCTGCACGCTGAGTACTGGCTCCTGGGCTGAACCTTTTGTGTAAGATTTGTAAACTCTGAAAAATGTTTCCCCTGAAATCCCAAAGGTTTCATGGAAACAAAAACATCTTCTCTTCCTGATGTGTTCCCATTGCTTGTCACTTAGTTTTGTAGGGTGATGCATGATTTAATCCTCTCCATACCTGCAGACAATCTGCAAACTTTCTCTTTTCCTCCGGTACTGGTTTCCCCCGTTGCAATGGGCCATAAAGCATTGTGTCTGTGCTGGATGCCAGACCATAACCTCCATTTCTGTTCTCTCTTTGATGCTGCTGAATTATTCAGGTGGGAGACTCCGCTGAACTCCAAAGGCTCAAATAAGAAACACAAAAGTTAGAAACTCCTAGGTTTTAAGAAGTACTGGAAGTGAAAAAAATATTTCAGCCAGGTAGATTTATGTTTAAAATACCTAAATATACTGCTGCACTGATCGATTTGAATTGTGTTGTCATGCTGGTTGGCAGAAAGAGATGAGATTTTTCAATATGTTAAAGTGTAAATGTTGTTAAAAACACAGTATTAGAAGATTAAGATTCTGACCCTTTACATTCCAATGATCGTAAAAATAAGACTTCCAGCCCATTAAAGAACAGCTTGCCGAGGCATTACACTGAATCACTCCACCACGAGGATGTTATAACCCTGTTCGAGCTTATTCATAGGCATCTGCTTATGTGGCATCTACATCAAACTGTGAATGCAAATGTAAGTCTGAGGACTTGGATGTGCTTTAATAAACCCTGCCAGGCTCCCCCCGCCCCGCCGCAGCTCCCGTCCCACACTGCCCGGCACAGCTCTTTCTCTCTTCCTCCATTCATCTGAAATTAACCTCGCTGTGCGTTGGCTGCAGGGAGCAATCAAAATCTGGACAACTCTACGGAGAAAGCCCCATTGATTAAAGTTAATTAGGCCTTACTTTTCAGAAGACCATAAGACAAGTAGCTGCTCTGCTGTGTCCCCGGGGCTGTGTCCCCTTCCGCAGTCAACAGTCACAGCGTGGGGACCTCCGGGTTGCCTCGGGCACCAGGGCAGGGAAATGCTTATTTCCATCTCGATATTTAGATCATCGGGCTGGGCTGTGCCTCCCTCCTCCCGAGGGGCGGCTGCCGGCGGTGGGAGAGGCACCCACCACCCCAAAGCCCTCCCCAGTGCCCGGGACCTGCTTGTCCCCCTCGACGGAACGCGTTGCAGGCGGCGGATGCAGGCTGGTCCCCAGAGCCGGGCACTGGGCTCATCTCATGCCAGAGAGAGCTGGATGTGCAGCCTCTGATCCTTCCAGCAGCCGCAATTATTTAATCTAACGGGAAGGATCCAAGCGCTGGAACTTTTCAGAGAGATTTAATGTTTTATGACAGACCAAATTGTGTAATGAAAAAGCCTGATTTCGTGTGTGGGAAGTTACTTAGAAATAAAACGTGTGCTGGTGCCTGGGGAGGCTGAGGCAGATGAGGACGGGAGCCCCTCTCCCAGCCTGACCTTCCTCCCAGCCACCCTCCTCTGATGGGACAGCACTTCTCACCCACCCCACCACCACCATGGCCAGGACATGGCCCTGGGGATGGCATCGCAGGGAACGGCAGGACGGCTCTGTAGCCAGGCTGAACCCCCAGTGCCCTCCTTAAGGACAGTGGGGTTCACCACAAACGTGCAGATTCTGGCTCTTATTTGAGGCAGGTTTGAAATAGCAGTGAAGGTTATTGAAAACATAACCAAAGCTCCTCCTTATTTCATTAAATACAAATGTGAGTGGGGTCATCAGTTTTTATAGGGGCTCGTAAAGCATCCCTCTTGTTCAAATAGGCTATCAAATCACCCAAGGCTTCTCTCCGTGAGGAGTGCAATAAAACCAGAGTTTCTTCTTTAAGAAACTCATCTCAACATCATAATAAAATAACCTTAAATAATACAGTATGGAACCGTTTTTCAATAACATAATTATAGGCTTCCATTTTTTTCCTGGCAGGTCATTTCTTGGTATCTATTTTGGATGCCATATTGCAGAGGAAGGGGGTAGGGAGGAAAGCATGGAGGGTTTTGCAGCATGTCCTCAGGTCACAGCAGATCACCTTGCCTCTCCTTTGTGTGGCGCAGGCATGGTGGGGCCCGGGAAAGCCGGGCTGGCCGCTGGCTCTGCAGCACAGACGGGACCCCACAGCCAAGGTCGACTCCACGCTCGCTGGGTTCCCCCAGGCTGCAGCCACGTGCCTCAGCCCCAGTATCCCTGTTGCACACCCTGCTCTGAGCAAGCCGTGGCGTAGCGATGGTCAGGATCTCGGTTGATCTTGTGACTGTGGAGAACGAAGGAGGAACACCCATTGACGGTGCAAACCCGGACGGGGCAGCGGGGCTTGGGGAGTTCAAAGCCTTTGCCGCCATCCTCATCCTCACTTCTGGGCTCTGCCCAGAGCACACAGCGTTCTCCTTCCTCCGCCACGGGAAATGCAATTCCTGCCGGCGCGGGCACGTGCTGCAGACAGATTAAAACGTTTCGCGGTGTATCTGTTTTCTGCTTCCTTTTTTTACATAATTGGGGGCTGACCCGCCTGTGCCATGGTGTCATTAGTCCCCCAGGAAATGGATTGCTGGGCAGCGAGTGGGTGGGCTGGCCAGAGGGCAACGCAAATGGTGTTCGTGTTTCAGACCTGTCAGTAAGGGGATTTTAACCCTGCGCTTATTTACCTAAGCTGTATCTCCCCTTCACTTCTGATTTTTGATGTGCAGGTGTCTGTGGGGTGTTACTGATTCCACTTGGGAATCCTAGCTTCAATTTTAGGGAAGATGTGGTATTTTTTGCATGCTTACCTTTGAAGATTTATTCACAAATAATAATTAGTAGATGTTTGCAAAGGCTCCAAGTCTGAGCTACTTCAGGGCAACACACACCAAAAAAATCAAACCAGGGTGATGACGTGATTTTAAAGCCACCTCCTGTCTAAGTCACATGCCTGAGCATACATACACACACAGTGTCCCACACACTGTACCTTCATGTAAAAAATCAATCCATGTACATCATCTGCACGTTTGCAGATAATACAAAGTTGTGTTTTAAAAAAAAGAAAGAAAGAAAAGCCTCAAGTGGCAGAGCAGTTAAGGAACTCCTAGGTGTTTTTAATAACATTGATCAGGCCAAATGAAAAAAGCCCGAGCGGTGGGAGACAGGAGCAGGCAGCAGATGCTGACATTCTATCACAGCAGACACATATTGACTTGCGGTCTGAACAAGTCACTCACTCATCAGCGGCCAGCCTGATTGAGTTGCCTGCAGCCAGTAAATGAGCCTTCCATCCACTGTGGGTCGAAATGAACTGCAATCTTTTCAGACCTCGTTGTTGGCCAAATGAGAGATTTAAAACCCCGGAGGACTCCAAATGAATTTACCAAGGAGCCACAGTGACTAACAAAGCTACAATACATCAGAGCGCGGGGCGCGGGGTATTACACTTACTGCTGGGTGATCAGCACTGGGTATTACACTCGCTGCTCGGTGATCAGCCTGCGCCGGGCGACGCAGGGGTAACCAGATTAACCAATGCGAGTGTGTAAACCTTGTATGGTTTCTTTAAGGATTTGAAGATTTTGATGAGAAAACACTACAAGTTTCCCAGGGGAAATTTGCTGTTATTGATTTAATGTTTGCTTGCATGCTACCTGTCAATTTTCCAAGAGCTTCAGCAACAAAATTCTTATTTGATATCTGACAGATCTCTTGCTAGTTTGCATGAGCAGAGCAGTGGAGAGCAGGTGGCAAAAAGGCACGAGAGGCAATGGTGCCTCCTACACACACCTTTTTAACCAAGACCTAATCTCAGGCTAAAACCAGTTCCAGGACCAAGTACAAGCTCCAGACTCTTCAGATTAAGGCTAGGGACAAATCAGACTGTCAGTCAAATGAGGAAGCTTCAATCTTGTTTAGGGTCTGGTTTGGTTAAACATCCCATTCCTGCAAATGCATGTGTGTGCTAACACACTGTACGTGGTCACGATGGAAGAGGGATTTCATTTATTCTTCCTCCTGACTTAGACCCAGATTAGAAAGTTCAGGTTTGTCAGGTCCATTCTGGCACCCTAGAAGCGTGTTTGGTGTACTGAAACCAGAACTGTGAGAGGAACACACAGCACTGTCGGGCTCAACCAAAAAGCCTTCAGCAAGAGCCCCTGATCTGGAGGAGTCATTTCTCCCTCCGCCTCTCGCAGTACAGGAGCAATGCAGCGGTTGCTGGCTGGAAAATTAGCCCAGGGAACTCTCTCCTCTGTCTGTCTCTCACCTCATTAGACTAGTGAGAACACGTAATTGTGAGTCTCTGAGGCTTTCTCCTCGCAGGCTTGTGGGGGCTTGTGCTCCACGAGGGCCAGCGGAGAGCAAACCCCACCCTGGCCGTCCGCACCACGCTTTGGCCATCTGCAGCACCCGTCCTGGCCCCCGCTGGTCCTTATGACTGCATCTCCTTTTTCTGGGCTATTCCACTCTAGATTAATTTCCCTGCGTGCTTTACCAACCCTGCGATTGCTAATTGCAAGCACCGAACATTTGCTAGGAAGTGAAGCCACAAGTCCAGATACAACAGCAAGTCCCTGCAGGTGAAATCCAAGATAAAGAGGGACGTTATTTACACCAGACTCCTGACGTGTGTGTGCATTTGGCGAGGTCAACAAAGATTAATACACGGAGGCTGTTTTTGGTGTAGAATGGGAAATGCCGAGGCCGAGTCTACCAACCCCTTCAGAAATAACATGTCTGCCTTGTGTTTTAAGGCAGGAAGCAACGCCTCAGCTGAAATCACTTAAACAAAAAGATTGCAGTGAGGGGCATAATGCAAGAAAGTAATAAGGTTTAAAACAGGTCAGAGCCCTTTCCCTGCTCCACTGCTCCTGAGTGAGATGCATTATTTAATGGTCTTTGGTCACCGCTGATATACTGTTGATGAAATAGATGATTTTGTTCAAAAGAGCATTAGAGAAGAAATATACAATACTGCATTACATTCCGGCACAGTTCTCTCTCTGGTAAAAGCCGATAGATTGAAGGTTTTTCCTCTTGACAGGAAAGCAAAGCAGTTGAAATGAAAAGTCTTATGAAATGGCAAATACAAATGGTAATAATGCCACCATATTCAAAATCAAATTGTTGTAATTTTAGTTTCTGAGCATGGCAAAGTAATACAATATTCAGCACGGGCTTGGGGAGCAAAACCCTTTGGCAATAACGCCACTGCCTCATGAGCTAACCAAACAATCTTTTATAAAAATGTAGAGCCTGATGGGTCTCTCCATCAACCATAAGAGCTGTTGTGTTGCGGACACCCCAGACACGGGGCGTGCGGGCTGCAGTACAGCGCTTAACCTAGAGATGTCTCTCCTAAAGAAAAAAATGCTTTAACTGTCCAAATGTGTTGAATTAGAGATTGGATCAATGACAGTCGGCAGCCAAACCTCGGTGGTACCAGGGCAGAGCAGATGCCTCTCCCTTTTTGCTCTGCCCATGTATTTCCAGGCACGGCACTGGCTGCGGAGCACCCGCTGCGGCACCGGCCCGGCTGGGGAGCACCGAGGTGCCAGCGGGGCCGAGCCTGGGCTGATCCCCCCTCGCCTCCTGCTCTGTGAGTTTGATGCACAAGGAGCCTCCCAGTCCCTGCAGCAAACGGGTGGGTGCCTGCCGGTCCCACTCTTCTCGCCTCTCCCAGCCGCTGCGAACAGCTCGGTATTGAATCTCAGTCTTGTGTCTGCGCCGTGTTTGAACAGCCTGCTGACCTTTCCCCGTAATGCCTCTTTTATAACCTTCATCTTCTGCCGGGGTTAACGCATCCCTGTACTTACAGACCAAGAACTCAGTGTGTGATGATAACATGGAGCCCAGCTTTCAGCCGTGCAATTACTCTCCCCGCGTCCCTGTTTACGCTGCGACTTTCATCGCGGTTAAACGCTGCTATTTTCTTTTGCCAGGCCCTGGGAGAGACTTGAGTTTGCCCTCGACAGGCTCAAGTCTCTTCTGCCAACAGAAAGATATTACAGTGCATATAAATAACGTGTCTGTCTGAGCGCAGGCTTTTAGCTGGGGCGGCCCTGGACCCCCGTTGGAAGCGGCGCAAGGACCGGGGTGCTGCGGGGCGAGTGTGGTGCCGGGGTTGAGCAGGGGGGTGGCCACTAGCCCCCTGCTAACGGGGCCATTTGTGGCCCCACCGCCCTCGCCAGTGGCTGCACCCCGGTCTGCGGGGCGCGGGGTCCTGTCCTTGGGGACGGGAGGGCAGCTGCGGGGACGGCACAGCCTGCCCATGGGGCAATCCTGGGGTGACCCTGTGGGCAGAGGGGCGCCCCGAAACGGGACGGACCCCGGCTCATCCCCAGATGGTGCCTCAGCACAATCAGTAGCAACATGATCAGCAAACCCGGCCCTGGCCACGCTGCCAGCGAGGTCCGAGGGGTGACGAGGGAGGGAAGGCACCCCTGGACGGTGCCCCCGCGCCAGGCAGCCCGGCTCCCCGGCAGGCGTGAGCCATCCGTTACCCAGTAATGGGGGAACGCAGCAAAAATGGCAGTGAGGGAGAGGAATACATCACTGGTAATTATCTCTAACCAGAAATCTCCTCCACCGCTCCAAGCCCCATCATTCCAGCCCTATTCTAATAAAGTGACACCTTTTTAATTATGGTAAGGACAAATCTGAAATTCCGGTAAGTAATTAGCATACATAATTTGCCATCTCTGACACAATGTGACTTTATCACAGGCTACCTCAGTGGAAGGAAGAAGTGCAAGGCTGCTGTATATCCTGTTTTAATTTTAGAGAAACCCAAACTGTCCGTTTATTTTTATCACAATGTATTTCTCAAGTAGTTGAGTGGACAGCGCTGAGAGTGCTCTGAGAGGGCAAATAAACAGCAGCAGCCTTGGAATGTTAAATTTAAGGGTTGTTTTCCACAACAGGACACTTAATTCAACAATAAACTATGTTTTTATGTACCTCTGTGATCCCCACTGTTACCGAAAGTACCAGCCAGCTGGGCCAGTTTTTAGGTGCCCGGGACCCACCGAGCCGTTCAGCCTGGTTTATTTTCGATGAAAAGGAAATGTCCATCAAACCGGAAAACACTTTCACGTTGCAATCAAATTATTTATTTGTCCTTCCAAAGGCTGCTTCCAGTTTTATTGGCTTTCTTGGCTCTCCTCTGCTATTTGCATCTGTGCTCCGAGGGTGGTGCTTGGTTGTGGTAATGGGCAGAGTATCAAAACCTGTAAACTGTGGCTACGAGAGATAGTTCTCAGAGAATCGTAACCCTTTGCAGCGGCAGACACACAACGTGGTAAGGTTCCGAGTTCCCCTGCGACTCCCAGGGCTAATATTCCTGCGGCTAATATATTTTTGAGAAATGTTTACTCTGGGCTAAATCATGAATAGTTTAAATTTCAGCCCTGCTGTCCCGTCGTGGTTAGTCAGATAAGCTGCATGGGTGTGTTTCTCCCTGATGAGTGGGCAAGTGCTCCTACCCTAAGTGCTTGGTTGTGAACACAAGTGTTTGGTATCTGATGGACTAAGGCATGCAAAATGAACTCTGTCATTCGGGCACGCTTCTGGAGGTGTTTGTACATGGCCCAGCACAAATACCCACCTTCCTTGGGAAGCTGCAGCCACCCAGACAACAGCTGCCAATAACACCGCGTTGCTCCGCGGCTGCGACCATCCATCAGGATTGAGCAAGAAGAGCCATTTTGCTCTGGCAACATCTGTTTGCGTTAGTTTGAAAGCCAGGATAAAACATTCCTCATAAATAATTAAGTCGTGAGGGCACACTCACAACGAGAGTGAATTGTCCTGTGATGCGGCCCCAGAGGGTGGGCGAAGGGTCCCTGGCCGGGGCTGGGGGGCTCGCACGGCGTTGCCTTGTGTCCAACACACAAATGAATCAGCGCTGCCTTAGAACTTCAGATTGCGTGTAGCTTTAGTTAATTAAATGTAAAATCATTGGAATAAAATTATCCTTTCATTAGAAATTAACTCACTGCTTAAGACTTCAATAATTACTTTTTTCTTCCCAAACCACATACAAAATGGTCAGTTAAACAGTACGTAAAAAAAAAAATAGTTTAAGGACCGCATAGCAATCAAGATTACTATTATTTAAGCACAAGCTATTAACGTGTGCAATGAGGTATTAGCTAATAAATTATCTTTATAAAATTAAATTGTAATTTTATCACAAATTTTACAGAGGTTATGGTTTTTAATGGCTGTATTTAGTTGTGGCACGGAGCATGCCGCTTTCCTTCATTACTTCATTAACACTTTGCATTTATACTCTTTCTTATTATTATTTTAATTTAGGAACAGGCTTAATTGATTTATTTCTTGTCTCTGTGGGGAAGCACTTGGTCTCTGCCATTGCACAAGGGCCAGGTGTCCACCACAGAGCTGAGCCTGGGTGCAGCTCATGCCCTTGCGAGGTACAACCTCCCTCCGCACGTCCCCTGCAGACAGATATCCTTGAGACTCACCTCCATCTCCCGCTCAGGTCACAGGGAGATTTAGCGATGGGGAGCTGTAGTTAAGGTCCAGATCTGCTATCTGAACTTGAGTGATGGAGGACACATTCCCGGGACATGTTTATTGTCACCCGGCGGCCTGCAATCCCGCTCTCGCGGAGCCACCTCCACTCCCCGTATAATTCATGGGCTGACTCCGCGGTGCAGTGACTGATAAGGCCTTCAGGCCGGGCTTGCCGGCCACATGTCTCAAGGAGACTCCAGAGGAGCTTCGGCACAATATAAATGTGGCTCCGTGTCAGCCTCAAACCCCTGGAAAATTCCCCGTCTCGAGAGTGCAGCATTTTAAGTAATAAAACCATAGAGAGATTACAACAAAATGTGACAGGAATTTATAGCCCTCCGCATGAACCTTTTACCTTAAGATGGAACAAAGTTGAGGGAAAAAAATTGCGTGGTTCACTTGGGTAACCTTTCCAAGAAGCTCTCCTCAGCTCCTGGCCCCACATTCCTCTTTGCTGATTTAACAGCAGGAAAAAGCCAGCCCTGCTAAGCGCAGGAGCGGGGAGCAGGCAGCCCCCCATGCTGCTGGGGCTTTAACCCTGCCCGGTGCAGGCGATGCCAGAGCAGGAGCGAGGCACTGCCAGGCTCTCGCCAGACCCTGAGGTGGTACCAAAGGCTGTTTTCAGGCCCCTGCCCCTCGCTGCGGCTGGAGGCAGCCAGCAGGCTCTGACACCAGCCAGGGCTCGCAGGGAGGGGTTTCCTTTTCCTTTTATTTCATTTTCCCTTGAGAGACCAAAAATCCTATCGCATCTATGATTCCTAATGAAAATAAGGGCTAAGCAAGGGCTTCTGTGCCTACCCATGCCCTAACGACACGGGCTGTGCCTCTAAGTGCTGCCTCCCTTTGTACTGGGAGGTGCGTATTTTTATTGCCCGTGAAAGGGTCATGTAGCACAGCTAAGCAGATTCCTGGCTCTCCCTGATACTGGATTTACTGCCACTTTCAGCAATAAAGAGTGGAATTAATCCTGAGTTTACTAATCCAAAGAGTAAACAATATCCAGTGGAGACACTCAGGCAAGATAAATGCAAGGGAGTTAAAAGCAAACGGAGTGAAATCATTCTGCTCCGAGCTAAGGAGACGCTTGAGGAGCATGAAGCCTCCACGTGCAGTATTATCAAATTGTTAATAAATGTTTCCAAAGTCTGTAATATTGGGAAGCTTTTCTTTCCAATTCCTCACGATAGGGGATTTTATATATGAAGCACGCTCGGTGCCGGGCAGTAATTTCATATCATACAATCTGTCAGTTAAGGTAGTATTGGTCAGAAGGACTGATCACAGCTGCTGATGGTAGTTTAAGATTTAGGAGACTAATTTCCTCTTATTTATGTAAAACACTTAACTTTTAAAAATGCCCTGATATGGCCGACGGAGATAAATAAATTCTAAGATAGTTTCTCCTCAAATGGTCCAACGCTTTACAAATTATTTAGACGGTATTTGCAAAAACCAGGGCAGACACAGCGACAGCTGTGGGTTGGGTGCCCTGGCTGGGGCTCGGGCTGGCCGGGGCAGGGAGCTGGAGCGGGGACCTCACCTTGCTGCCTCGCCTACACCTACAGCCCTGTTTTCATAATCGGGACTGTAACCAACTTCTTTTTGAACTTGAAATGTGGCAGAAAATGGAAAGGGTGGGGAAAAAAAATCCTGATGAATGAAAACTTCTTCCTATAGAGGAATGTTTTAATTTATCATACTCATACAAGAATAAGTTGCTTCGGGAAGGAAAAGAGTACAAATTATCAGCCCTTCAAAGCTTTCCCATTTAACCACTTTATTGCAATACAACTGCCCATAACATTTGCTTTTAAAGCCCATGATGCTGAGTGTAGTTATTACATTGCATACATAAAAGATGTTTACTATTTTTTATATATATGTAAAATGTTGATCCCCTGGGCCACATTGATTTGTGCTGGCTTCACGGCTGGGTTGGTGCAGGAATTTCCCAAAGAGATGTGATTAGGCTGCAGGGACCTTTCATTCCTTTTTCCTTTTTTAATCTCCTGCTTACCAATTTAAAGGGCCGCTCTCATATGCCATTTACCTCAGGATTTCCAGGCGGTGTCGGGGTACTCTGAGCTTGGGAGCACACGGCACGTGCAGGCTCACACGCTTCGTTTTCAAAACGCATCCTGGCTGCACGTGAAGTTGGGTTGACTTATTAGTTCTTGGTTGTTTCTATAGTTGAAATCAGAACTGGGCCAAATGCATTAATTAACACCCTGCCTGCACCAGCGGAGATGGGCAAGGTGGGAACAGGGCTCTGGTGCTGGGGGAAAGGTTCGTAAGAAGTGCCCATTTTTGTGAAGCCAAGACACGAGCAGCTGAAAGGACAAATAATTTCCCAGTAATTTGGTTTATAATGAGCAGCGGGTTGTAATTAAGATGGTATTCATTTTAAAGAAATTAACTGTTCTCCAGCAGAGAAGGAAAAAAGTGTTTTATAGTTTCAATCTTCAAACTTTGACAAGGTAATCTTTAGAGGAAAATAATAATGGGGAAAAACTTTAGAGATTTCTCATAAAAACTCATGGAAAAATGAACAAACTCGAAGGAAGCGGAGAGTATCCAGAGTTTAAATGGTGGGTCTGTAGAGGGGGTCTGAGCAGGGTGGGTGCACAGAGGGAGGTGACTCGAGGGATGGAGGGAGGGAAGCACTCGCCTCCGTCCCAGCCCCGCGGGCGCCAGGGGCAGTTATGTTAATTACCTGTTCTGGGGGTTGTTTGTGTCTATGTAAGAAGACAAATTCAGTTTATTTGCATATTTGCTGTGTTTCATCCTAGAGTTGATCTGAGAGAAAATAAAAGGCCACGTATTTAGATATTCACTGCATTTAAGAAAAAAAACCAATATGGCAGCAACAGTTGCACTGTTTTCGCTTTCTGGAAGAAGAGGGGAGGGGGTTTATCTGTATGTTATACATTTTTAAAAGACTCTAAGTGTAAGCCAGGATATTAGACACTATTCAGCTTTGCACAGGTATCTGGCAAAATGGTTTAAACATTTATTAAATATAGAATGATAAAATACCTTGAAGATCACATCCAATCAACGCAGTTTCTGCTGTGGAAAATCATGTCTCATTAATCTGTTAGAATACTTTGAACCTACCAATATATAAATGGATAAAAGAGAATATCTTGACATATTTTTAGACTTTCAAAAGGCTTTTAATGAGGTCTTCCCACAGGATTTCTTAGGAAACAAGATAAAAATGGGGGTAAGAGATACAGTAGCATTATGAATCAATAAGGCGGACTAAGAGAAAGGAAACAAAAGTGGTAGATAGTCTTTTATTAATCAATGTAAAGGGTCACTAGCGGTGTGCTACATGGTTACGCACTCAATCTAATGGCATTAATATATTAATTGCTGACCTGGAAAAGGAAACAGTTGTATAGATTAGTTAAATTCAGAAAAGATGAAAGAAATTCAGAGGAATTTGGCCAAGGCAGAAGGACGGTTTTCTAGGTACTTTCTCTTATTGCTGTTCTGGAAATCCATTCCAATTAGATACCAATATTCAGGCTTCGAATCCAAGCAGCGGGATGCAGTGCAGAGAGGTGACACTGAGTGGTCCCTGCAGGTGCAGTCTTATAAGCATGGCTTACCTCCACAGGCATTTTATAGCAATCGTACTTCTCACGAAGCTCTAGTTTCAGTGCCTCCAAATTAAATCTCAGCATTAAAAAAAAAACAAAAAAAAACCCCAAACTAAACCAAAACAAAGAAAAAAACCCCAACACCAAATAAAAAAAAGGTGAAAGGAGGAAAATCAAAGGGCTGTCAGTGCAGCCCCCAGTTCCACCTTGCTTGCCCAGCTGCGGGCACAGCTCGCCTGGTACCAACCCCAGCGTCCTGGAGGGGCCGCGCTGCAAAGCACCGCTGCATTCCGAGAGCTCGGGCAGCTTAATTGTCTTGTTAAATATTAATGGGCTGGTGATTTCTTAAAACTGGGAGAGTGTGGAAAGCCATTGCAAAGAGGATAATACCAGTGGTATTTAAAAATTAAAATCTGCTGTAGCCCATCGCAGCAGCATTCGTCCTTTGGAGTCTGACTTTGATAGTCACTCCTGGATGCTATAAACACAGAGGCTGTGCTTGCAGCTAAGCAATAAAGTGACTGGTGCATTTCTTTTTACTTTATACACCACTGTATTGATTTTGTAGTTTATTTTTTCTTGGAGGAGAAACTAAGGTATTGCGATTTCATTTAGGTACTGCATTATAATTTCCCCGATGATTTTGTCAAACGTTCCTGAAGGAGAACACCTTCTCACAGCGAGCAGGAGTCAAAGACACAGAGCCGACTAATCCATACCTAATTGGATGAAATCGTTACGCACTTTCCCTCCTTTTGGAGGTTTTTTTCAGAGTTCCTGGTTCCTTAGGGATCCTAAAAGCCACTGAAGAGGTTATTATAGTATGTCCTCGGGGATGTTTAATACCCTAGCCCTGTTCAGACATGCAAATAATCTAATTCAAAAGCTTCCTAATTAGCAAGCCAGCTACAGTTCTGGATAAGGGGGGGGGGAGAGAGAGAGAGAGAGATCTAAAAGGACTGTGCTTTTTCCTTTTATAGGCTGCTATTGTGCAAAAGGCAGCATAATGGATAAAAAGTAATTGTTCTGATTTTAATTGCGATCCACTATTTATAGTTTTGTTCTGTCAGCTGAATAATGAGGGGATTTTGTTCACACAGCTCACGCTAAACATGCTGCAACTTAGTTTGCACAGGATGCAGCATGCGCCTGGCGTTGCCTCTTGGAAGCACAATCTTGCGCAGCAGAGATGGCCCAAGTAAAAGACGTTAAGCTCGTTAATGAATTAGCCATTTAATTAACATAATTAGGGATAATTATTTTCTTTTAATCTATTGCCAATTTTAGGACAATTAAACTAAACAATGGTGAAGCAGATCACAGAGGGTCCTGTGCAGTCCTGGTACACGCTCTTGCCCTAAATAAAATGTTATTAAATATTAGGGCTGTGGCGGCGGGCGAACACGAGGGCGGGCTCCTGGCTCAGCTCCGCGGTCCCGGGGCAGAGAGCTCCTGGGCCAGCGCGGCCCGTCCGTCCGCAGGCGGGGGGACCCCGGGGCCAGGGGAAGGGAGCAGGAGGGCCTGGGATAATGCCAAAGAGAAATATTTGTTATGAGGCAACAAAGTATTTCTCTGGTGTTTGGAATTTATTCTCCTAACGGAAACAAACCAAACGAAACCAAAACAACCAAACAGAAACAAGCCAAACCAAAACAAACTAAATGAAAACAAAACAAACTAAAACAAAAACAAACTGAAACAAACCAAACCAAACTAAAACAAACTAAACCAAACCAAAACAGACCACTGCCCCAAAAAAACACTTGCTGGAAACAGTAATGTCTGAGCAACTCTAATGACCAAAAATTTACAGGGTGTTTTTTTTTTAATAATGGACTGCATTAGGCAACTTACATGTGGGTCTGACTACAAGATCTGTCTACAAAGAGCCTGAAGTGCAGTGGCTTCCATTTTCCCCTAATGCTCAGGAGCATCCTAAGTGGACAGAAAAACAAAAGTTAGTTTCAAAGTCTGAACCTACTCCTCTGCCTGATAAATCCCAAGTGCTGGCAGGGGAAGGAGCAGGGGACAGGACCCACTGGCCTGGCTCCAGCACCAACAGGGAACTCCATCGGTTATCCGCTGCCGAGTCCCATGTCCCACGTGTCGGTGCTGAGCTCTGGCTCCCCGCAGGACCAGTCCTGGCCTCTCTGCCCCCTCCCTCCCAGCCCCCTTTCACCAGCAGCTCCAGGAGGGTGGGCAGTTGCAGCACTGACCTTCCCACCGCCCTCCCTGGCTCGCACCCTGCGCATCCCAAACTCCAGCTTGTAGGCAGCGGGTTTTGGGCAAGCGCTGGGTTTGCCAAGCTGGTCCCTCCAAGCGATGTGCACTCTGCTGCACGTGGCACTGCTCGTCAGTTCATTATCCTATTAGATTCCCACACAGCACCTGCTCAATTGGAGCCTTGTGTGCTAGCAATTAATATGTTATGCCCTGATTAATTAGCAGGGTTAATTATGATTGCTGTTGCTTAAACCTATGTAGAAAGAGATGGCATCATGTTGCTGTGACTCGCAGTGCTGAGGATGCACCCCCGGGAACCGGGACCGGCGCGTGTTGGCAGCCGGCTGTCCCCGCGGGACGGGCTCGCAGGTCCCTGAAGCACCGGGAGCTGTGTCCCTGCTTGCTCCAACCAACGCTTCCTGAAAGGGTGGCACCTCCCAGCCCCTTGGGGGTGAAAACCAACCCCACCAGTTGACCAGGCGCTGAAGGGACTGCAGCCTCCTGGGTATTTGCCCACGTTTTATCCAGTGTAACTTGACAGCGAGTTGTTTACAGGACAGGAGTGCGATCACCAGACTGGTGCCATCCCCAGCCTTGACAGACGCTCTGGGCTTTCACAGTGTTCAGCAGTTTCTGGCCTCTTCTCCCACACCTGGGAGCCACGGCCACGTGCCCCTTCAGCTCAGAGTACAGAGAGCTGGACAAGAGCTGGGCGGCCGCGGGGCCAGGGGGCTCCTGGGGAGGAATTTCCCAGCTCTGCAGCCCCAAAAGCTGGGTGAGAACAGCAGGGTAGGCTCGAATCCTGCACACAGCTGAGCATCACCAGTTTCCTGTTAAGCTTTTGATTTGTCTGCGTGTGAAATAGTGAGACTTGGGGCCTCTTTGGCAGTTGTGAGTGAGAGATGACCACCCTTCTCATTGACTTATCCTTTTGAAGCTATCATCACTCATTTCTCTTGGGAAGAGAATGTGAGGCACTGGTAAATAATATAGGGTTGTGTATTTCTTTATCTCCCATAGTGTGTTGTCTCCTACATGCTGTTCTGTTCTAACAACATCCATCAAGACAAATGCATACCTGAGAACAGCCTCCCTCAACCCTCAGAAATCTTTTTCTGAGGTCACAAACTACACAGAAAAGACAAAGAAGAAACAAGAAGGAAATTGCACAAACAATTAAACATTTTTTTTCCAGAGACATAGAGGATTCCCCTTGTCTGCGCAAGGCAAGCACCAAAATAAGAATGCCACATCTCAAACACACGGCAATCTATTATTCTCAGAGCAGTAACATGATACATTATCAGCCACCTTATCCTAGCAAAATGTATCATTACCTGCACTTTCTGCACTTTCCAGATCAATCCACTTTAAAAATGTAGTAATATAGAAGGGTATTAGGTACTAGAAAACTCATTATGAAAATGGCGCACTCAAATTCTTTAAAGGTGATATTTCATAAAATATACTATGCCTAGCTCTTGGCTCAATCATTCTTTTTAATAGCTC
The DNA here is from genome assembly GCF_013368605.1 of Nyctibius grandis. Classification (NCBI taxonomy): domain Eukaryota; kingdom Metazoa; phylum Chordata; class Aves; order Nyctibiiformes; family Nyctibiidae; genus Nyctibius; species Nyctibius grandis. Next base: position 664,027 of record NC_090673.1, read on the forward strand.
CATAGCAGCCAGAAAATAAAGTATTCATGAAGATTGAAGAAGATGATCCCATGAACTTCAATTTAATTGGTGCAAATTAAAACGATCCATCTTTTCACGCTGCCCGTCTATCTCCAATCATCAGTGCACCGCACGTCCAGCACCCTGATTACAATTATCTTTTAATAGGAAAACTTGTCACTTTTTGTGTGATTTACATAAGCTTGCACAAACTTACTGGTATCATTTAGGGTCGGAATGTGTGATTTTTTTTCACTCAAGTCCCCTGATAGAGTCAGGAGGAGGGGGCCCAGAGGTGAGGTGAGCTCTTGGCAGGGGGCTCATTTACGGCACTTAGAGCCTGGACTCGTACAGAAGAACGCCAGAGAGCAGCCTTCAATGCATCTTCATTCACCAGACCTCCCCCCAAAGAAGCGCTAATGCAGCCAGATTTCATGGTGTCTTTGCAATGACCATTGCAATTACAATACAAAAACCTAGATGACATTTTGACTTTTAATTAGGAGGGAAACGATGCTGGTCCCTGAGGATGGCTCTCTCGCTCCCTCCGACTGCTCCAGCACTCCCACCCTGAGAAGGTACCCTGCAGGGTTTAATAAGCCATCAAATCATAGTGGTGTGGGACGTATTCTCGAGAGTTCAAATAAAATTACCATAAATGGATGTTTACTGTTCCTGGCCTAGTGTCTGGGAGCTGGCTGAGGGCCCTCCAGCCAGGAGCAGCAAAAAGGACCCGCAGTATTAATTATTGTTACCATCATTACGACTGTTTTCTTTGCGATGGCCACGATCCAACAGCGAGGACGCTGCAGAATGATTCATTGCCTGAAGCCATTTGCGTATAATATGTTTCAATTGTGTTTCCTTATCTTTGAAAGGCAACCGTCCTTATCACAGATGGCTTCCATGCCTTAAGATGTTGTAAGATTTAGCTCTGACTCCTGAGGCCGGGTTTTGCTATGCCTTGAAATAATTAGCATTGTTTAGCTTCTGTCCGTGCATCCCCTGATAGCATTAACCCTAAACGAGAGGTGGGCAACCCGCAGAACAACAGATGCAGCCCGTGCGCTCTGGGTGATCTCGCTGAACCCGCTCACACCTCTGCTGAGGCAGGTGGAGGGACGGATTTTAATAAGCACTAATTTCCAGCTCCCTCATCCCCGCAGCAACGGTGAGCGCGTGGGACGCCGTGCGGCAGAGCACAGCGAGGGCCCCGCAGAGGCTATCAGCACCTCAGTATTAAACTTTTTAGCACATCCGCTGCAAAGCAATTTTGAGGACTCCTTTGCCGGCAGAGTTCAAATGAAACTCGTGGCTGATCTCATTAAGCACTTGTCTCATTTTGGTGCATGAATATTAAATAGGAACGCGTGCGAGCAGGACGCTACAGAAAGAAAGGGCCATTTTTCCTCTCAGCCTGGTGCTCGGAGCTCAGAGCTTGGTGTCCCAGGGGGGTCCGGTCCTGCTGCTGTGGCAGCGGGGCAGGAGGGTCCCGGAGGTGCCACACCCCTGCTGCCGAAGGGCAGATGTCCACCGCACCCGGAGCTGCCGGTGCACAAGGAGGGCGGGCAGAGGGAGGGCTGCAGTCCTGGCATGAAGGGATCTGGGGGGGGTGCCGTGGCAGAACACCCCTCCCCACACCTTCCCCGCACCAGGCTGGTGCCGAGGGTGATGGCAGGGGCAGCTCAGTGAGGGACGGCCGTGGGGCAGTGGCAGGGGGTGCAGCCTGGCTCCCCTCCTGCCCGCACCCCAGGCTACCCCGCTGCCCGGCCGGCAGCCCCCCGAGCCTGGTGCCCTCCAGCCGCCACTCCCCGGTGCTCTGCCCATCACTCTTCTGTCACAGCGAACTGCGCCGGCCACCGTGACCTGCATGAACTCCCACCCCCTCGATCTGTCAGGGGAACGCGGCGCTGACCGGCCATAAATCCCCGGGTGGCGGGAGAGGCCCCGCACCGCCTCGCTGCCGGCCCTGCCTGCGCCCACCTGCCGCGCTCCCGGTAAGCAGGTAATCATGAGCTGCCACGGGAAGGTGACCGTTACCGTGATGGATTTGGTGTGAGAAACAAATGGACTGAGACCGGGGATTGCTGTCCTTACCGCACCCTGGCCTTTGTGCTGTCATATCAATATCCGCGCGGGGCCTCATTACAGGCCGCTCCTGCGCCGTGACGGGAGCGCGGGGTCAGCGCCGCGCTGTGCCAGGCTGGGCTGGGCTGTGATGGGCTGGGCTGGGCTGGGCTGTGCTGGGCTGGGCTGTGCCAGGCTGTGCTGGGCTGTGCCATGCTGGGCTGTGCCCTCTCCTCCGGCACCATCACCTTCGCCCCGTTTGCACGTGCAGGGCTGGCACTGACATCGCGTCCGCTGATCGGATCTGGGAACATGATCCAGTTTTATTCTGCTTTCCTCACACCCCGGTGCCCTGAGGGCGGGCGGCAGGCGGGGTGTGGACAGGTCACCCGGGGACCTCACCATGCTGTGCGGGGAGCAGCTGCCCCCCACGAAGCCGAGCTCTGCACTGTTTGCTCAGCGTGGAAGACGAGAAGTTAAAAAAAGGGAAATGCTTTACGCCATGTGCCAATCTAGTGACACAAACAATTCGTAATACACCAGCAATACACTGGGGTGCTGCTGGGCAGACCTGCTCCTTCCTCTCCTCGTGAGGCTCAGCCCTCCCGACGGGGAATGGGCTCCGTCTCCCCACTCGCCGAATGAGCTGCCAGAGCTGAACCGTGCCCTGACCGTGGCGCAGCCCCGCAGCCCCGGCCACGCTCACAGCGGCACCAGGAGCCTGCCGCAGCCAGAGCAGCCCAAAGCCTCGCCGGGAGCGAGGGGTGCAGGGACGTCTGCCATCGCTGCGGGGAGGAGGAGGAGGAGGGAGAGCCGGCAGCGCTGACCTTGAGGCTGCCTGAGACTGACCCTGAAGCGGGGAGATTCTCCATTCTGCTCACAGGCACTGTCATCTCTCACCTTGCGGAGCGCGCTCTCCTTGCCCATTTATCATCACAAATGTTTCTATTTAGGCTTATTTGTTTGTACAGTTAAGCCCCGTTACATTTACACCAAGAAGAAGGACAAATTGTGATTTTATCCAATGTTAGATCATATCACTCCTTGCTACAACATTCACAGCATTAATAAGGATAAAGGGAGACTTTGGAGAAATCCAATAACACAGCACATGTGATAACGGCCCAGCGAAAGGGCTCTGGGGAGGGAGGGAGGGCAGCTCCACAGTGGAGGCTCTGCCGCGGACCCTCCCCTTGTGCACACCTGGCATTGTCTGGCCAGGAAGGGATTTCTGACCTGGCTGAACGTGGCTAACGCCATTCCAGCGACAAGGTCTTTCTCATTAATGAGCATTAGTCTGCCCACTGGAACCCTTCATTGCCTGAAAAATGTCTTGCTCTTACACAAAGTGCTGGATGCTGGTAAAGAGCATCCCAGATCTTCCCACCATCACTCACCAGGTACAGAAATGTGCTTTTTTAATAAGACAGAAACATGCCACAACAATGGCAAGTCTGGGAAAACAGCCCGGGGTCCCTTCTGCGGGCGGCGGTGCGGGATCACGCCGTGTGGCTGTGCCTGCTGGCTTGGCCGGGGAGCTCCTGCCTCCAACCCATCATCATTTATGTTATCCTTACAGACGAGGGCACAGACCTTCAATCATTCTTCCTAGTTAGACACAATCATCAGCCAGATTTGTCTTGTTTAGCTGAAATACACACACAGTAACTGCGCAGCCCTCAGGACTGTCAGTGGATGCTTTGCTAATCCTGCGCCCCGAGCCCTCTCGGTCCCTGCGTGGGTTTTTAAAGGGCCACCTTTGGCTCGCAGTCTGCTCTCCTCCACGCCAACACACTTTCCAAGAACACAAAAGCTGCTTCGGAGCAGCCCCAGCCGCTTCCAGGTGCAGAAGCTGTGCCAGCCCTCTGGCAGAGCACGGCCAAGCAACCCGCGCTGGCATCGCCTGCAAAACCTCGTTCCTTCAGCAGCATTTCAGACTGCCCCCTCGCCTCCCACGCGGGGTGGGGGAGGCTCTGCAGGCCCCCAGGGCCACGGCCACGGCGACACGTCGGGGCTGCCACAGGGCTACAAACGCCCCTTCTCCATGCACGTGTATTTCCTACTTTTTTTATGATCAGCTAAAGATTTCTTTTGCATCTGCCAAGGAACTATTTTCACAAATAAGTATGTAAATCCTCTGTAAATGTATGCTAATTACTTATTTTAATTACAATGTAAATAAGTAATTACCGAATAATTTTAAAGTATTTACGTGGGGGTTGTGTGATTTAAAAGCTAACTTGTTGGAAGTATAAAAACTATAAATTTTACAGTAATTATGCCACAATTTATACACTGTGGCCAAATACAATTTCCATGTGCTTCGTAAGAGATAAACAAACACGTAATTCCCCAGTAATTACTGCATAATAACAAAACTATTGCGTGTTTATTTTTTCCCTGTTAAGTGAAAGATGCGCATACATTGCAACAAATTCAAGCTGAGATTTTTCACAAGGATAATGAACATTCATCCATCTGATCCTGAGGAAGTTATTATGGGGAAGAAGAAAGGAAAATTCTGAAAGAGGCTTCCAAAGAGGGGAAAGTATAAAAGGAGGAAAAATGACAAAGGGAAGCCCAGGGACGATCCCACTGCTGGCACCCTCGCCCCTTCCCTCATCGCTTGGGGCCCACGGCGCGGCGGCCCTGGCTCTGCCAGATGTTCCTGCTGGGCCCGGTGGGTCCGTGCCATGCCAAGGCTGCCGGTGTGGGGCTCCAGGGACCCTCCCCGGCCCCAGCTCCTGCTTGCTCGGCTGCTGTTCCCTGCAAACGCTGACGCGGGAGCAGAGCTCGGCAGGAAATTGGCAATCAAAAGGTGAGTATATAAACAGTTAAATTATATTTCCTGTGGGGTATTTTTTATTAATTTCATTGCAATAATATGTTAAACACCAGCACTGTGAAAATTAGTGTTAATGAACATTAAATGTGTTGGACAATTTAAATGGTGTGTATATATCACCTCTCTTATTATTGGGACTGGCCCAGTGGTAATATCCTTTTATCGATCCGCCGCCTTTCTCCTTGGCTCTGTCCCCGTGGCAGTGGTCATGAAGGACACTGTAAGCACACAGCTATCGCAGACATAATCTTTTAGCACTTTAATAACACAGTGAGAAGCCATCACCTACCAGCCCTTAATAACTGTCTCCGTCAGCTCTTTAGAATTTGCAGATTGCAGAGTCCTCCTAAATCTTCCCTGAAAAGGCCAGGCGCGGTAACGAGCCTACCTGGGGCATCCTCACGCTCCTCCTCGCCCGGGCAGGCTCTCCGCACGCCCTGGACTATGCAAGCCTGGCACTGAAGCAGAATTACGAATTTCCTCATCGTTTTTTCCCGATACTCAGCAGTATAATACAAGCGCTTCACGAACGCAAATTAAACTCTCCTGCACAGTATGGCTGTGCAGTGACGTGCTGATATGATCCCCATTGGGGAACCAAGATATTTTTATGCCTCTGCGCTCATCTTACATCTAAGTTTTGCTAATAACCACATTCGTGCAGTTGCACAGCTGTAGAAGAACAGGTTAAGGGGAGAATTGATACGTATTCCATAACTCGGAGTGCCTGGATTAAGATGCTTTTTTTTCCTCCCAGAACACTTGGCATTTCTACAGCCTTGCACGTGCTCCAAGCACGGGCCCCACTCGATTGCATTCCTGTGGGATTATACTGCTATCCCGAGGGATTTTTAAAAATTAGTGATAAAATGGCTTTGAGATCCGTGGGCTGTGAGCATGCCTACATACACCCAAATCTCTCCACAGTTGGAATTAGTTTTATTGCAAAATTCACTCAAGTATGAGCAAAGACAGAGCTTCAAAGCAGTGCACTTCCACTGAACTAGGGGAGATTGTCAAAGGATTTGTAAAATGTCCTTTCTGAGGACGGGGTGAGACAATTTCAAGCCTTTGGTCTGGAGCAGAAAGGAGCTCAAGATTTTTGAGTAAGAGGTTATAAAAATTGTTAACGTGACCATGTATCTTTGCTCCAAGCCAGTGCTCAGATAAGAAATTCCCAAAATTATCTATATGGCTCTCGGTGTGTTATCTACTTGTTCATGACCTTGTAAAGAACTTACGTGGGGGGGAAGCTTCAGCAAAATCCTGCCCAGGAAAGGGCAGCCGGCCCGCGCTCCGCAGGGCAGTGTTTTGCAGCGATTGCCTGGCAGCGCAGGCAGCGTTTTTAATTGTATTTTTTTTGTAATTTTCTGCTTTATAAAGAATTCGATTTGTTTTATTGTTGGAGATTCATATCCAACATTGCAGAGTAAATTTAATACACAGTGGTTACACTTTAAAGTGTTTTAGTTAATAAAATGCATAAAAATAAATAGGAAAATCAATGCTTTTGTTAATATTCTGTCATTTTTACACGTTTTAAAATTCATAGCGGCTCTAAAAGCACACCACAAGCGTAGTGGGCTCTGGTTTGGTAAACAGCTGAAGACGCTGAGCAGACAAAAACATTCATCAAAAGTTAGGGGAGAAAGTTTAAGCCCTCTGTCCACAAAGGGAAACAAAAAAAAAAAGTCAGAATAATATGGGGACAATTAAAAGTGAATAAGCCAGAAGATTTCAAACTTGGCTCATGGAAATCCGCCCCGCACACGGTTAAGATTCCCCCTCTAGAAAAATAACCGTGTGAATTCAAGCAATTAGAGAGGTAAATACCCTCCCGCGATATGCAAACCAAAAGATCCACAATGAGAGGAAGTAGGAAATCCCATTTTCTTTGTGACTTTTTAAACCGCACGGTGTTAACAGCCACATGGAAAATCTTTCTCATTAACACCTAGGGCTCAAGGGAAATGTTGTCGACGAACGCCTTATTGCATATAACCCCAAACCCTTCAGGACCTTGAGACGCTCAGACGAACTGGAGTAATGACCTGGAAATAGTCCTCTGGGCCTGCTGCAATAATGATGTGGCTGGCTGTATTTTTTTAATATGAGGAAAGAGATTAAAGAAAATAACAGCCCTGCTTGACTCGTTCATTATTACTGGGGTGAAGTGACCACTAAGAAATGATGACAGAAGCCTTGCTCACCAGTCACCGGGACCCAAATGGGGCTGCGAGGGTTTCAGACGCTGCCTGCCTGAAGGCAGCATAATAAATTCAGACATTATCTGATATGGATGTATCATAATGAAAAATAAATTTGCAAAACAGTCTGATATGAGTTAATCCATAAAGTATTTTATTACTTCATTTTCTTACATTGGATCCATCACGCATTTTTCTGGCAGCACATTTTTAATTACTTTTAATTTAAATATATGCATCCGCTGCTCAGATTGGTTTTGACACTGGTAAATTTAAAAAAAAAAAAAAAAAAAAGCAATTATTGTCCCTTTCCACCGCCCGCTCCCTGCACCCCAACAGCGCGGTGCTCCGCGGGCAGGATGCGGCCCCCAGCCCCGGCGAGGCTGGCGGGGGTGGCACTGGGCACCCCCAGCCCCTTCCCCTTCGCTGCCGTCGTGCGCAGGGCTGCGGACACCCCCTGTCCCGCGGGCTCCCCAGGAGCGAAGGGGCTGCTCCCCCACCAGTGTGCCCCCACCCCGGGACCCCCGGAGCCGCCGCCCCGGCGCTGGGCGAGGGTGAAGGGGCACGACACCCACTCGGCGCGTTCATTACTGCTGATGCAAAAGTGACCATTAAGGCACCACGCCAGAGCCCCTGCTCGTTTGGGGCTGGGACAGCGCGCAGCTGCCCGGGGCTGCCTAATGAAATCTGGAACCGTCACGTTTATTTGTCAGAGGGGTGTAACGCGTTTGCTGAGCGCTCTAATAAATGTAATAACCCAAATATTCCTCCCGTTCTTTAAGAAGAAATACATTTATTGCCTGTGAAGCCTCCTAATAACATTTCTTAATCATTTCCCTGCCTGCCACTCTCGCTCGCCGTGCTGGGAGAGGGTGGTGGCCACCAAGAGCTGGAGCCCAAACTCTCCTCCGGAGTCAGCCCCGGGGCTGAGCTGAGTGGGGCTCCCGGAGCCCCCGTGGAAGGTGAGAGCCCGTCACGGCCCCCACAGTGCTCCTGCCATCGCCAGGGCCAGCAGCAGTCACGAGGGCCACTGCCCACGGGGCGTCTGCCGCACCGTCCTGCCTGCCCGTGGGAGACTGGGAATGCCGGGGGCTGTGTGGTGCTCAGGCGGTGCTGTGCCACGCCACGCCATGCCACACCATGCTGTGCCGTGCCACGCCATGCTGTGCTGTGCCACGCCATGCTGTGCCATGCCATTCTGTGCTGTGCCACACCATGCCGTGCTGCACCAGCTGCTCGTCCTGCCCGTGCCAAAAGCTGTGCCAGGCTCTGGCTCCTGCCCGGCGGGAGCTGCGGCAGCCTGCCCGTCCCCCTTCCTTCCCGGGCTGATTAGCCGTGACCCGGCACAGGGCACACGCACCACATCTGGCCCCGGCCCCTGTAAACAATTAAGCCATGTTTCGTGCCAGCTGTTCGCTTACAATGGCAGAACGGTTGCAGGTTGTGCTTGGCACAGGGATCCGCACTGTGCCAGCCCCTCGCACCCCCCAGTCCCCCTCCAGAGCCTGGGCAGGACCGGGACCGGCACTTGGGGTTTCCAAGGGAGCAAATGAGCAGCAAAGACTTTCCCCAGCCTGGAAGTGGTTTTACACAGGAAAGCTTTTAGCCAGAAAGCCACGCATCGCTCTGTGTGCTGCCAGTTTGCTCTGGCATGTTGGAGGCAGTTGAGCATCAGCTGCCAGCACACGCGGGGTCTGTGAGCCAGGGAGGGGCCTCTGGTACCTCTGGTGATGACCCATCGGCAAAAATGCCAAAATTCAAACACCTCCTGTAGCCCTTTCCCCGGCCGAAGGTTTCTCCTGCACGTGCTCTGCCAGGGCCAGCAATGCCGGTGGCAGCAGGACCAGACCCTCGTGTTAGCAGAGTGTGAGCTAGCATCTCACACCCCACCACGCCAAACAGAACTTTGATATGCTAAGCAAATATTGAACTTTATTGGTTTAATTTAATTAAAATTTATTAACCTTTTATTAAACATAAACCCTCATTAAAATTCTCATTCCTGTCTCCTACAACAGCACAGCCATATTCTCATTTCCAAGCTCATTAAATATCACCCAAAGAGAGCCTATTTCTGAGCACTGATTGTTGATAAACTATAATATTAACCCAAGCATGTTCCAGAGACTTTGGGAAGAAGATGAAATGAAATCCAAACACACTGCACTGTTTCATGCCCTTTACAAAGCCAGGTCGTTCATTTCAGCATCGCTTTGGGAATCTTGTTCTCTGTGTTCCCAGAGCTTTGCTCTGTGTTTTCATGTGCCGGTCAGCCCAAGTCCCAGCCACAGAGTGCTGGCTGTGATGGTGCCTTGGGCCTTCCCCACTCCCCAGCCCACTCCTTGGCTGCTGAATTTCCTGATTTTCCAGTAATACAATGAGCAGCTCTTAAAATCTGTGCCCACCACCTCCAGAGTGCACACCCACGGGGAGGAGGGGGCACTTGCACAAGCGCTGGAGAAGCCTGTGCTGCAGTCAGCTCGCTGCTGAGCTGCCGAAGCACCTCGGCGCCTGCCAGCGTCTCCTGCCAGGCAGCGGTGGGAGTCCAGGACCTGCCTTAAGGGATGGTGCTGGCTTGGTGTGCAGCTTGACCTTGCTTATCACAGACAAATTCATGTGCAATGGCCATAAAGAAAAGATATGTTAATTGTGCCACATAAAATCTGTGATTACTCCAGCTAATCTGTCAAAGCTGGGAAATATTGACTATTGTGGAAGGAGCCCATTTGCTGCTGCATCTGTGGAGCTGAGGCAAACGCTGAGCAGCTCCTGGGCACTGAAAGCGTTTGCAGCAGGAGCGAGACCAGAGCTGCACAGAGGAGCAGAGGCCGCACCGCGCCGGAGCAGGGGCAGCACCGCGGCGGGTCCGGCAGACGGAGGGGCATTTTGGAGACATTTTCCCCCAGAAAGCAGGACACGGTCCTCAATCAGCAGCATGGGTGTTGTCACCTAGCAGCTGCCACAGACGGGCACTCACCAGCAGTGGGAAGGGCCAAGAGGTTTAGAGAAGGCAGCGAGACGCTGGCGTGCTGTGGCTCACCCCGAGCTCGCAGTGCCAGCGGGCAGTGTCACCCCCCCTCCTGCCTGCAGCTGCAGCACGGGAGGAGGAAGACAGAGGTACGTGAGGAACACTTCACGGGTTTGTTTTCAGGCTGGTCCAAACCTGGCGTATCTCCCTAGATCCTATAAAGCTGCTCATGAGCTTCTAGGGACATATTTTTAGGTATCTTCATCCTACCACAGCAGAATGACCCAAGCCTGTAAAAGATTTTTTTATTGATACAGGCTGGGTATGTGTATATCACTTGTGGCATCATCCCACCCCTGTTAATAAGATTAAAAGCCACTGCCTGCATGTGCCAAGCTTACCAAATCATTACCTGCTGTATATTAAGTGTTTAATTGCATAAAATGACATCATGTTTATCTCCGCAGCATTAGCATCTAGTCTGCAGTGTCAAAGTGGTAAACACGCGTGATATCATCAGTCATTATGTGGACTTAAAATCAATTGCTCTCACTGCACCCTCTTGTACAGAGAGGAGCACAATACATTAATGAACTTGAGCAAGAACCTAAGTGACAAGATGAAACAGCATAAATAATATCACTTAAAATGTGTTATCTATAACAATGAAGTGTCTCAAATAATAGAATTATGGATTCCGAAGAGGAAAGCAAGTTATTGAAATTCACACCATGGGAGCATCAGTGTGTGCTCATCAACAAAATCACCTATAAATTAATCTGATTTAATGCTGGACGTAGGTTGTATAAGACACCGACATCATTAATCAGCTTTATTTTATAAATATGTCCCATTATACAATCTATTTGCCTGCATAACTTGACTAAGCAAGAATTTAAGATGTGGGTCAAAAATTTTTCCCCTTGCCTTATGATAATTTCACTTAGGCCCATGTAAACAGTTCTCTTGGCAACTTATTAGTCCCATTATTTCAGAATTTTCTTCAATGAACCGTTTTTTTAGCTATCAAAACGTTTAGTTCCAGATGGCTTCAATGATATAGACTTCAGACCGACTGAAATTATGAGTTTAACAAGATTACATAGTCAAATAGCCATTCCTTGCAGAGTTCATATTTCCAAATAAACTGTCAAGGTACAACCCAGAACAAGGTCTATTAGAAGAGGACACGCAGAGTTCATTGACTTTAGCTGTATTGATTATGGATAATTATTTGGTCTCTACTGTCTTCTCACATTTTTTTACAAATTTTCTGTGGGAAGGCTTAAACTTTATTGTTTACTTCTCAAAACAAGGGAAGAGGACAAGGGCAAAAAGCCTTTCACCTCCCCTTAACCATCAGGCGATCACGCCGTGCCCCGTGGCAAGGGACGTCGCGGCTGGCTCGAGTGGGAGCACTCGTAGCTGGAGGTGGGTTATTTGCAGGATCAAAGCGGAGCCGGGTGACGTCCTGTCAGGATGCACAAACCGCTCACCCGCACGGCCGAGAACTGACCAGAAAGGGCAGAAATCCCTCTCGCCCTGCGCCCCGCAGCCCACCCAGCCACCCCACGGGCCCCGCACGTCCTACTACTCCTCCTCCTCCTCCAGCCGCTCTCACCATCGGGGGTCACTGTTCCAACAAAAGCCGCGTCTCCGCCGCTTTCTCCGACTATTAAAAACAATATTCCTGCTACAGCCGTTTCCTGCCTTGGCCGGTATGTTAAGCTAGAACGAAAGGGTTTGTTGGGAATGGTTTTTTTTCTCATTTACAGCAACTTCCTTAACTTCGCTTTGAATTTCCTCTAAACTCTGATGAAATACAGTTCATCTGCCACCAAAACCTGAACTGAAATGATGTGAAAAAGAACCCACAAAAGGCTTTTTATGAGATCTCGTTCTCCCTGCACAGGCAGCCCTGATCAGGGACTGTAGGCAAGGAAATAATTTCTTTTAAATGAGTGTCTGGTTCCCTTTATATTTTTTTCTTTCGCTTCAGATTACAAGGGAAAAAAAACCCAAGGTGTCAATCAGCTTTAAAACAGTTGAGCTGATCTTATTTCTTCTATGTACTGTGTTCAAGCCAAACATTCCTTGAATAGAGAAAGCATAGAAAACTCATAATAGCTAAATTGGTGCTTTTAAAGCCCAAATTTAACATGCTTCCTCAGGGACATTTTCCCAGCATAGAGGAAAACATATATACATATATGTGATTTAGTGACTATTATAGAGGTTAGAATCTGCCCCTATTCTTTCTTACACCCTGTCACGAGAAGAAAGAGCGAATTTCACGTGGGAGAGGTAGTGGGAGGCAGCATTGCAGAGGCTGGCGGGGACAGGCAGGGAGAGGAACCCTGTGCAGCCGCAGAGCCCGGCGCAGCCAGGTGATCCATTTCAAAAGTGACACCATTTTTGTGAGGAAATAGGGAAGATCTACAGCATTTTCCCTTTGAACTCAATAGATACTGGAAAGGGAGCTGTTTTTCTTTGCTTTGTATTTAATTTTTAAATCTAGGTGTTTGTTGGCTGGTAATAAAACTCCGCGCAGGAACCCGAGCAGGACGGGGATGCTCGGTCGGGCGGTGCGAGGACGGGAGCTGCGGGGCTGGGCCCGGGATGGCCTCGCTCTGCGCTGGCGAGCACAGATTCACCATTTTCAGTCTCACCTGCCCTCGGCATCGGAAGGCTCGCAGCCCCCGTTAGCATGAGGAAGGTGTCCCCTCCCGGGGGAGGCAGCAATGCGGGGAGGGGGCGGCACAGCCTCGCTGGCGCAGGGCTGGCAACGAAGCGCTGGGGCTTGAGGCACAGAGGCATCTTCCTCAACCGACTTTGTCCCAGAAAAACCACATATCTACTTCTTTAAAAGGGAGCTTTGTTGTAGTGGGGTACAGGAAGACTAATGAGAAGGCAGAGGATGCAAGGTGTCCAGACCCTTGACGATGTAAATGTGCCTAATAAGGTTTTTCAAGTGCATTCAGGCATTTCAGCTACCCGAGCAGCAACTCTCTGCATCCCTGTGCCTGCCCTTGGTTTATTGACCATCTTCCCCAGGTTTGGGCAGGCCCTGCAGGTTGGGCTCTCATCACATTTGCTATTTCAGTCGCACCCAGGCTAGTCTCAGAGGCCATCTCCACCCGCTCTCCCCAGATAGAGCCATCCCTTCTCCAGCACGAGTCACCGTGCTTAATACCGTGTACACCTGCCTGCAGTCAAGCAATCTGGGAGGGCGGGGGAGCTATGAAAAGCCCTTCAGCAGCTGAGGAAGAGGTGGATGGAGGAAGAACAACAGTGGTTGCTGCTGCAGCCTCGGCATCCCTGGGCTGGGATGATACCGATGAGCATCTCTGCCGGGCGGGAGTCCTGGGTGTGTTGCCTGCCTGCCTGTCTGTCTCTGGGGATGGCTGCTAGTAGATTCCTTGAGAGAGGGCAAAAGAAGCTGGAAAGAGGTATAAAAATGATTAAAAGTGTGTCTGACTGCAGCCCTGGGTTCTTATCTGTAATTAGGGAATAATATGTGAGCAAAGGGAGTGCTGGTAGCTTCCTATTTTTTAATCTGCTTGCTTTCATTTTTCATATATTAATTCTTCCTTTTCATCTCTTGTGATATTTTGCTTTTGCCTGTGTCATCTGTCCCTTCATTAGCCTATAAAGCTTGTCCTCGGCTCAGTTAGGGGAACTTCCTCCTTATTTCACCTTCTAATATTTCCACTCTCTACCTCCGGGCAATCTCCTGGTACAGTCAGTTGGAGAGGTACAAGAGCTATCATGAATTACTCCTTGCAGTCTGCTCCTGCACTCCGTATTTATTGCTGGATTTACCCTATCTGCAGCGATGCGCTGCCGCAGCAATCTGCGTGTCCGAGCACCGGGGGCTGCGGCGCGGGGTCTGCCGGGCTTCCACGGCCCAGCGGGCGCGTTGTGCTGAGCCCAGCCTCGGCCGGGAGCTCGAGCCTGTCCTGACCCCGGAAAGCTCTGCTTTGTGCAGCCTTGGTGGAGGAACTGCTGTGGAAGACCACCCCCCTGCCCCCCAAATGTAATGGAGGTTAAAATCACTTGTTGTGGTGTCCTGGAGCTTTGGCGAGGTCTGAATGGTGAGAACTCGCAGCACTCCTGTTTGCAGCAATCAGTTAATCCCTTCTTGGGCTTACCCCTGCTTGAGGAGAAGCTGAATCTGGCAGAGAGAAAGAGCTTAAAATCACTGTTAGCGGTTGCACAGGACCTAAAAGTTATAGTGAGCGGGATAAGAAGAGTGGTGGCTGCCTGATATTTGGAACTATAGCATTTATTTGGGGCAATAAATTGTTTCCTCTCCCTCATCAGTTGTGTTGCAGGATCTCGGTGATGACCTGCCAAAGCAGTCTCTCCTCATTTGTGACACTGCAGGCTGGGAGAGAGGCAGGCGGCTGGGTAAGCAGCGGGGTCGGGCTCTGGGAGCCGGGCTGAGCACCGAGCAGAGGACGGGGAGCGCCCAGCACGGCACCGCACCGTTGCTTGGGCTGCATCTCTTGGGATCCAAACCAAGGAGGAGTTCAAATAAGTCCTCTCTGCTGACTGAGATGTGCCTGTAATGTTCCAAGTATGTACGTTCCTATCGAAGCCTCTCTGGGTCAAAGCCCAGAGTGCCAATTAGTTTGCTGGAGCAGCTGAGGGATTCTTTTGTATTCACAAAAACATCAGCAGCTTCATTTTTAAGCTGCGTTCAGGCTTGTGCATCCTGCCTTCAATGAGGCTATAGCTCAAGCACTTCAAACGAGTTGTATTCCTTCCTTTCTGGCTTTGCTTTGATTCCTTTTATTTTATCTTTAATTTGATTTTAAATACTGTGAGATGGCAGAGGAAAGGGTCTCCTTGAGCAGCGTGTAGAATGCTAACTCTTCCCTTTCAAATACACACCACGCTTAGGAACTTAAACCAAACACAGCTTGCTTATTTGCAGCAGTTGTTCCTGAAACTGCAGCATGGATAAATGTTTAAATTATTTAAAAATATTGATATAAATCTTCACAGTATAAATCAGGACCTAAATCCTTCAAAGCTGGGAGAGAAGGCAGGGCCCTCTAGTCAAATAGACTCATTGTTTTGTTAATCCCAGGAAACAGCTGGTTACCAGCGTTTTCTTGGTGTATCTCAGTCTAACACTTATTTAGCCAATTAATCATCAGTTACAAAAAATTATTTTTGTTAATATTTTTTTCTGGATCAATAGATTTTATACAAGAATCTTTCTGCTCATTAATTGTAGGGCAGCTCCTTGAAACAAATTCTGCCTGTGATTCTACCTTAAATTCATCAGTAGATATTAAATAGGTCATTGGTGTAATAAGGGCCAAATTTGCTTCTCATAGATCACAGTGGCCAGTGCTCCTAGGGTCTAATTATCCCATATTTGGTCAATAAGCCATTAACATACAGCCATGGATGTTAATAACCATTTCATGAAAAAGTCCTGGTAATTTATGAGATCAACATTGGTTAGGAAAATTAATAAATATTTCATTCCGTAAGATTTATCCGAGGACATTTCGGTCTGAGGGAGGAAGCACTGGGCTGAGAAAAGGGGGCCCAAGCCCAGGACAAGGAAGAAGGATGGGGGGAAGAGAGCCCAAATGCCAAGCCCATGGTAGCTGGGTTTGACTTGGGCGAATAAAAATTTACTTCAAATCCTATAGCTAATAAATCCAAAGGGTGTATGAGGGAGTCCAGTAAAACCTGACTTAACATTATGTTAGTGCTATTAACAATATTTATATAGATGTCATTTCACAGGAGGGTTAAAGCCGGTGAGTTATGGGCCAGGCGTAGTGAGTCGCATCGTGGAGCTGGCGTGCCGGGGTGTGTTCGGGTACCACAGCCTGCACCTTTCTGGGAAACAACAGTTTAACCTGGAGGACGAAGGTGGCAGGCTCAGAACTCCTGATAAATTCTAGCCTTCCCGTCTCAGTAGACACTGCCTTGAAGTTTAATAAACTTCATCAGAGGATTTAATTTACAGTGTTTACCAATCTATTCTTCAGCTGATAGTAAATCTATTATAACTGCTGTACACCTAATAAAATATAAAAATGTGACATATTTTTTCCAGCTGTGGTCTTCAGCAGCAATCATGGTTTGCACACTTCTGTAGTCAAGATACTTTCTGATGGCAAACAAACCTAGTGGAAGCTTGAGTTTTACCTTGCAGTCACTTCTGAGGTGGCACCTATTTTTAACTTTAGACTGCTCTTAAAACACCCAGTTTCAGCCTGTTAGGCTTTGAAAGCCAGTTTGTGTCAAGACCAGTGGGGTCCCTTAGTGGGGTGGGCAGAGCTGCAGGGATGGCTCAGCCCAGGACACCGGGGCGTGGGGCTTTGCTGTGAGGCTCGCCATAACGTGCAGCTGCTTCGTAGCCACGTGCAACAGCGGCTGTGCTAGCCCTGCACAGGGAATGGTATGTGGTGTTAGGGCTTGATTCAATATGGTGCTTATGCAAGTGCTTAAAATAAAACAGAAGGAAAGGCAGGTTTTTAATGCTTTGCTGAATTGTGCCCTTAATGACTCTTGCAGTGGGTTGAAATTACACGCCTCACCCAGGCGTGATGTTCTTCAGGATCTCACTGATGGGGATTTGCACACTCAGTGATGTGTGTTCTTATCAATATGGTTAAACGGGATTATTTCTTTCCTGAAAAAAACTGGGTTTGGAGATTAAAACCTGGATTGGGTGGCTGCAGAGCTGAAGAATGTCCTGAGGGCACATTCCCGCCTGCCTGTATGACCACAGCCGGGCTGGGACACTGTGCTGGGGAGGCAGCACAGGCGCCAGGACCATGGCTGGGGCTGGGTGGCCACGCACCGGGCCAGCCTTGGAGGCTCAGGGCTAGCGGCACCCACAGCGAGCAGCATTGGAGCCAGCTCGTCTGGGCTGTGGAGGTATCTGAGGTTGGTCCAAACCAGCCGAAATGAGATGTTTCCCTTGCCTTTGCTGTCTGGCCTGAAAACGTTCTGCAAGGGGAGCTCTGGGAGGAGATGCTGGTCCGTTTGGAAGGCTGGTGTGTTTGGCTGAGGTCCTTGAGCAATAGCTTTGCATTTGCGGGTCCTTTCTGCTGCAGCCTCCTGGAGTCTCTCCCCACTCTGTGCTGAAGGAGCCTGCACCGGGGGATGCTGCAAACACTTGTAGGCTATTGACTCTATTGTTAATCTATGTTGAATGATTGCACTATTCCATCCTGCTGCCTCTCTCTGATTAGACTTGTAAATGAAAAACCATAAAAGTCAAAAATGAGAAAATAGAGGACAGGATGAGAGAAGGCACTTATCCCCCAGACGAGTTCCTGAGCACTACGAGCAACCCCAAAGCCAGAGCTGGGTGCTCTGGGCGCTCCGGCTCTCCCGTCCTGGCCAAGCCCTGGGTGAGCACTGGTGGCAGCACCCCTCTGCCTCCCGCTGCCAGCTCTGGGTGATGGGGCAAAGGGAAAACAGCCGCTTCTGCTTCCACTAGGTGTTTGTGGGGTCCCTCGATCAAACGCAGTCTGGCTTCAGCTCTTTACTTGCTGATTAAGTTTCACCACCAGGTTTTTCCATCCACTCCTTGGCCTTTATGCCCTCAGTGACACGGTGTCTGTTGCCCCTGCCAAGACTCTCTTCAGTACATTAGCTTAGCTACGGGTAAACTCAGACATCAGGAAAAAAAACCCCACTGACAGTTAATAGAGCCCTGTAGGTCCCTGACCCCTGGGGATAAGCATGCAGGAGCTGGCAAAAAAAAAAATACATTCTAATGTCTTGGGGAAAAGGTCAGAGTAGCAAGAGAAAATAGGCTGTTCGTATTTTGTGGAATATTTATCAGGGCTTCAGGCTCCCGAGCTGTGCAAGGGGGTAAGGGTCTCTAACCGGTGTGCAGACAGGGCTGCCCGAGCGCCGCGGCGCAGAGGTCTGTGCGGCAAATTGCCAACAGTCAGAGGGCGACACATCATTTGCATAATCTGCGAGTTCTAATTGTGTCTTTGGGCTTTTAATAAAATGGGATTGGTTTTATTTCAGTGGTTGGCTCATAATAAAGCATTCAGCATTCTCAAAATCAGAATGGATCATGTGAGCTATTGCAGCCCTCCCAGCTTCCAGCCGAGACACCCAGCACCCCGAGAGCCCCGTGTCCGCAGGGACCACGGCTCTGCGAGCGTCAGGGAGGGCCCCAGGAGCCATTGTCCAGCTGTCCTGTGATGAGGATGTCCCTTTGTCAGCCTAAAAAAAGACATAGTCTATGTATGCTTTTAGGTTGGGTTTTTTCCAAAGTAAGTGGAGATTACAAAAAAAGGGAGGAAAGTAGATGAATAAAAAGATTGAGAAATGGAAGAGGAGAGCAAGAAGGGTAAAAGCAAGGTGCTGTGGAGAAAGGAGGAGCAGCCACCCCTCAGCTTCCACTGGCCCGAGGTTTTAGTGCTGCTCCCAAGGAGCCAAAGCGCTCCTGGGCCCCCGCGGCGTGGCCGTGCCCACGTGCCTCCCACCCGGCTGCCGCAGCCCCTCTCGCATTGAGATCCTGCTGGGAGAGCAGCGTGGAGATGCTGCACAAGCAGCTTGGCTGAAAAAAAAATCAATACTCTTTTCAATAAAGCATTTTATCCCTTATACATAGTGTCTCTCATAAAGATTTTACACGGACAAAAAGTTCAGAAGTTGGTGTAAAAAATGTTGGGAAAAAGGTGAAGATACGTAAGTAAATTACAAACTTGAGACTGTTTGCAGTACCTTGGGAAAGTGGGAGTTATATTGATGAGTTTTTATTGATTTACCATCATTCCCAGTGTGGACATTTTCTGGTCTATTATACCACAGTCGTGGCATATTCCCATCGCAGCACTAAAGAGGAAATATGGACAGCCTGACCTTGGCAATATGGAGATAATGAAATACCCTTAATGATCCTTCCAAAAGATTTTACAAGCCAACTTCAGATTGTAGCTACTCGGTGCTATGCTAATTTTCAAGAAGACTTGCAAGCAAAACCAGGGTTTTACAGCCTGAATCCTAGCCGTGGGTATTTTGGGGTTAAACAGCGCAGAAACAGGTCACCTTCCTACCTGCTAAACAGGAGCGGCTGTGAAAGTGCCCAGCATTTCCAGGGGGACCTGGGGGGGTTTGTCCCCTTCCAGGGGATGGAGATCTGGGCAGCAGTGCCCAGGCTTGCCCCGCGGCTCAGCCCCAGCGCTGGAGGAGAGCACTGGAGGGTGCAGCGCTTCAGGGTGACTTTGGGGACAGCTCAAGGAGATTTACCCTATCTATATATCTATATATATATCTATATATATATATATATACACACTCACACACCTGCCTGGAACTGCACCTAGCAGGGACATAAATAGTAGGTTTCAGTGCTCTGCTTTCTTCCTCTCCCCTCTCCAGCCCATCTGGCAACACAATTACCAGCCCCAAAGTATTATTTTCTTAATAAAAATGTTACGTGTAAAGCAAAGCCACAAATGAGTCACAAACCCATGCAGATCTCAATCACTCCCTTCTTTATTCCCCAGCGAGATTGCTAATGACCTTCATGCAAACCTCCACCAAATCTTTTTTTAAAGGCAAATATTAATTTCCTGGCATGAAAAAAGGAAATAAAAAAGCCTATTTTTCATGGGAACCGAGCAGAAAGAAAGATATATTTTTCCTTCAAAATGCAGGGAGGATTTTTACATTTTGCCACTTGCTTTGCATAGACCTGGTACCACCGCTTCTTCACCTCTGAATCTAATCTCTCCCCATAAAGCTTTGCTTTAAATTCCTCAGCTACCTGTTAGGCTCTGAGAGCTCTTCAGCTGCGCCTGGAGCGTTGGGGGCCGTGTGATCCTGCAGCATGTTTCTGACTCCTGGGGAAGCGACTGGGAATGACTCTAAATTTTAACGGTGGAACCGTTCATTTTTAAAAAGAATGCACCAGAGCAACGTAACATTATATAGCAAAGTCTCCCAAAGTCGTTTATAACACAGCAGTCCTTTGTAGGATGCTGCGCAGTGCTGTAGCATCTGTGGGCTGTGCGTTTTCCCACACCAGCGAGCACCAAAGGGTCGATAGAGGAAGAGGAGAGACATGGGAACACACGTACGTGTACACCGGCACACGGGGAGCAGAGCAGGACCTGCCTTGCCAGTCCCTAACCCTGGGCAGATCCTCTGCTCACACAGAAGGAGCTGTTTCCAAAATGAGAAAAGCATCACCACGACCTTATGCCTTCTGGTAACACTAAGGTTTGATATTCCAGTGGGTCACTGAGCTGCCGGCATAGGTTAACATGGGCTCAGGGTGGGTTTGGACCTGCACCTTCGGCTGCCGCTTGCTTCCAGCAGACTTTCCCCTGCCCTCGAGGATTTTGTCTGTACCCGGAGTCAGAGTTAACACAACGCGTGGTGTGAAAGACAAAGACGTCCCAGAGCACAACTGAGCTTCACCAAGGAGATCAGGGCACCCAAACCAGCCTGTGCAAAATAACATTTGTCCTCGGTTCCAGAGTCAAAGCAGTGGCATAGATGCAGCTTCCCTTACTTTAGACCTTATCTTCAGTGATAATTTTTAGCATTAGCTTCATTAATCAGTTGAAGGAGTGGTTTGGAGGGTATTTTCTGGAGGTTATTCACTGGGTTTTTATTCCATAACTCTCGTAAAGTTTTCTCAGAACAGCCCACTTAAAAGGAGTGGAAAAATTCTGTAAGAACTGATATAAACCAAAGCTCTGTGCTGTGAGCCACGTTACCTGCTGGCTCCTTTCTGCCTCCGGTGTTGTCTCCTCGATGCATTGCACATCCCTACCGCGGATGCTCGCCCAGGCCGCGTGCTGAGTAATGCCCTGCCGTGCTCCCACGTCCCCCCAGCACCGCGAGGCGTTCGGGTCCATCCTCCCCTTTCCTCACCAAGCAGCTCCACGTTTCCACCTTAGGAAGAGGACGCTGGGCTCGCCGTGCTGGCCCTGCCAAACCATGCAGCCCTGCTGGGGACCCCTCCCTGGCAGCACCCCCCGGCAGCAGGGTGGGGGGTGAGAGGGGCAGAGCCCCCAGCAGCTGGGGGTCAGTCAGAGCCACAGCCTGGTGACTGTGGCTGCTCCCGGGACCCTGCACACCCCCGCAGCCCCCCCAGAGACAAGCCTGGCCCAGAGAGTCCCTGGAGCCCCCTCCTCAGCCCAGCACCACACAACATAAGCAACAGTTTGCCTGCACATATTTGGGGGGGAAAACGGTTAATATGATAACAATAGCACTAAATCAGGCACAGAACTTCAAGTACAAGTCACAGCAAGAAGTTGTTAATACCTTTATTATGGGATAAAATGTATTCATGATATTAAAGACATCACATTTCTGCCCTGGTGTCACATTTTAGATGTAGCGTAGATAAATGATATATCACTGTAAGAGATCTACAAAAACCATTAGTAACCATGACATTTTGACGTCAGATTTTAAAAAATTCCTAAGTAATCTTTTTGATTTATGAAATGGTGTCCAGGTTCATCGAGACTGATCTCAGATTTATCACAGCCTGGTTAGAATTATTAATGATTTTCAATTTGTAAATCCAATGCCAGCATGTCCAAGTGCTCTCAGCAAAATCACAGAGAGCTGACAGGGAGATTTTGCTCAATCCATAGTTTTCAGCTATTACGAGATTTTTCTGGTTAACCCTGTGCCGCCCGGCGCGGGGCCGGCGCACAAAGGCATTGTTCTGCCGCGGCACAAAGGATGCGCGTCCCGGGCATCGCCGCGGGAATCACGGCCCGGACAGCCATGAAACACAGGGCGTCAACAGGAATGAATGATCTGACTTTTACAGGCTCCTACTGAACACCCTCAAAGACTTAAATTATAATGAGAAGAAAAGCTGATCTAAGCCAAAACAGACGGGCTTGGGTAGGTTTTCCCTACAATTCATCACAAGAGCAGACGAAAGGGAGGCAGGGGCGAAGGGAAAAGCACAGGCACGGCTCCATCCCTCGGCAGCCCTGCAGGAACAGCTCCGGGGTAGAAAGCACACCTTGGGGAGTCACCAACCCCAGAGCCCACACAGAATATTTATTTCCTAATTTATGGGATAATTGTCCCACCTCTACAGGAAGGGATTAGAGGGAGGCTTGGATACTAAGATTTCCTTTACAGTAGCTGTTGTTCAGGAGCGGGGTGAGCAGGGTCCGTACCGCTGTACCTGCCCTTTTGCTGTGGCAGGTGTCACCCGCCGGCTCCTCGGGGACCATCAGTGCCTTTTTTTTTTTTTTTAGGATGGTTAAAGGAAAACTGCCATGATTCATCCTTAGGCTGCAGACAGCCAAATTATTATTTACTTCAAAAAAATTCTATCCATAGTGTACCTAAGATACTGCATTTTCAAGACTTTGGGCTCACTCAAGGTCCATATTTCAGCCCCGAAGAACCAGGTCCCCCGGGAGCCGGCACAGCTCGGGCGGCTTTGCTGGGCATTCACCTGGGGGTGCTGGCACGGTGCCCCGTAGCAGGAGGGGGCTCCTCGCTGCCGTGGCCCCATGCTGCCCAGCCCCATTCTGCACTCCCTCTGGACTTCCCCTTCTGACTAGGTTTGGCCTTTTCATCTTTGAATTTTGAAAAACATCTTCCAAAACCAGAGAGGCAGATCACAGCTCCTCGTCCAGAGAAGCCCTGTAAAGCCCCTGCTGGTGCTGCTGGTACCTCACAGACCACTTGGGCGCCTGGAGAGAGTCAGTGTCTAGTTTTTTCTCAAGTACTCCACCTTAATTGGGCAGGTAAAACTCTATAATTAGGGACCTTAACTGGGGGATTTTTCTAATCCATCATATCTGCTCCATTATTCAACTCTATCAAATCCCCGCATGCAAGGAGAAGCAGGGCATCCTTCACAACACTGCCAATAGTAACGTCTTTCCAATTACAGAGAGTTATAATGGCGATCTAATGAGGAACTGTGACATGCTGGCTGCAACTCCTAACTTTTGATTAAAGCCTCCTTCAAGATGCTCCCCTTTAATTTATGGTGTAGGGCTGTCCAGGCGCGGGTAGGAAACGCTGGGAGCCTCCAGCGCACGCTCCAGGCGCCCCAGGAGCACCGCAGCCCCGGTCCTGCCAGGAGCCAGCACGTACAACACCAGGAGCACCGGTTCACACCCACTCTGCACCCACCCACACAGGTCACCCTCTGTAAAGCAGCTCAGGGAAGTCCACTGGTGCCCCCACACCTCCCACAGGCACCAGGGGATGCAGCAGCGCCTGGCACAGCCTCTGCAAAGCCCCTCATGAAGGTCTGTACTCACAGCCCCACACACAGCTCAGCAACACTATACACCGTGGTGTAACCTCTGAGTGCGTAAGGGGAAGAGACAGAGGCACAGCTACTCCCCGGGAGCCCTCCGCAGCCCCACGGGTCCAGCCCCTCTGCTGCCGTTGTTCTCTGATGGCTGCTGGGCCTTCCTTCACATGACAAGGGAAGAGCGCAAGTTGTTGACACTGCGGCTGAAAAAGGGGGTTTATTAAAATATTCTTCTGACAGGTTCATTTTGTGAATTCCTCTGGATTATTTCCAGCATTCCAGTTCCATCAGAAGAGGCTCTTTTCAGGAGATGGAGAGAGGCTGTGAGTCATTTCTTGCCTTTTCTTTTTATTTAGATGGGAAAGGTTAATCCTTTGAAAGTCTGAAATCGCCACAACTAACTGCAAGGGGCTGTGCCATGTTACAATGCAAGAGAAGAAGTGCTTGGCCAGAGCAATATCTTGAGAAACTGTAATCCTGAAGAGAAGCTGTAATAACAGAGGGAATAAATAGTTCCAGCTGTAGCTGCTGTTGCCCTTTGTGTGTCTGGGTTATGGACACGGAGCTGCAGCCGTGGCCAGGCCATGGGCACTGCCCTCCTCGCGCAGGGGAGCGACTGCTGCAGGGTGCCTGCCCTGGGCGAGGGGGGTGACAGCATCTCACGGACCTGATTCGCTCGGGGCAGCAAGCGAAGGAGGGCTGGGCACCCTTTAACACTACGCTTTTCCATCAAATGTCTTAAAAAAGCCCCAGTTTGGATGAACTCAAAGGTACCATATCCCCAACTGGTGCCCACCCTTGGCTGCCCCGCCAACGAGCCGGCACTGGCGCCTCTTCCCAGAACAAACGCGATTCCGATGGAAAACTAACATGACAACAGGTGCACACGGTAACAGCCCAGTGAGGAGACATGGCTCTCAAGACATCTACAGACTCCAGATTAAATGAAATGTTGACAGAGAAAAATATGTATTGGCAACATTTCTTGATCCACAATTCAAAGAGAAAATTGAAACCATATTTCCATAAGAATCAGACGCTGGAAAGGAGTTCTTAATAAACAAAGAGACAGGTCATGTAATTCACTCCCTTTTCCTCTTTTTTATTTGTTGGCCAGTAACTATTAAGAGCCAAGGAAAGAAGGTTTTTAACTGAAAATTTGTACTTGAACCTGACAAACAAAACAACTTGGAAGGAAGTTTCCCAGCTGCAAGTCAGAATATTTATGTCTGGAGATGTAACATTTCAAAACATTAAACAATTTGCAAAATAAAAGCTGCTGGTTCTGGGTTGAGATCATCTGGTTTGCAGACTCTTTTCCACCTCACTTTTAAAAAACAACAGCTGCAAAAGCCAGAGTTGGAGAGAATGGATGTGGCTTTCTTGTTTGTTTAACATTAAATGTTACCTCCTGAAGACAGTCAGCACATCGGTGGCTTGCTGGAGCCCTGTTGGAAGGGGGCAGCTTGCCAGCAAGTCACACACATTCCCAGGGGAGCGACCCAGGTACGTGTCCCATTAGATCTCTGCGTTGGGTTAATTTCACTCAGGAGCCAGTGCCCCAAGCTCAGACCTATTTCCCCTGGATGTTCTGCTCTGATAATTCCCAGGACATGGGGCTTTAGCAGTATCCTGGTTTGAAACACCAGATGCACATGAATGCAGGGTGAAGAGTAAGGCCATGGATGTACACAAACACCAAGCAGCAGCGTTAGGGACAGGCGCTTTCTGGAGCCAGAGCCAGGCACGGGGCTGGCAGGAGCGGCCTCTCCTCCGAGGACACCAAGTGCTCACATCACCTCATGTGCAGCAAAGCATCTCCAAGGCAGCAGCACCTCCTTCCCCCAGGGTCCTGGTCCTAGCGCAGAGGAGCTTCTCTGCGGAGGGAAGGGTTACACGGTGTAGCGCCTGGTCCCATTATTATCCTTCTTTAGCCCCCACCCAGGGCTAAACAATAACCAGTTCTATCACCCAATGTCCCCTTCCCAACCAAGAAAGGGAACTGGGAAAAGGAAAGAGACCTGTGGGCTAAAATTTAAACAGATTGAATAAAATAAGAAAACCAATATCAATGCTAATACAAAAGACACAAAGTGATACTCACCCATAGGTGGTGGCAAGTTCCTCCAGGGATCACAACCGATGAGAGGAGAGCAGAGCAAATAGCCCCCACCCTCAGCAGCTTCCCCATTTATAGTGAACCTGCCATTAACATTATAGAACGCACCTGTGGGGCAGCCTGGGGCAGCTGCCCTGGGTTTAACTGTTAATGGGCTTGATCACCAGCCACAGCTGGGCACACACTGAAACAACATGGAACAGAAAATTAATCCTATAATTTTATCCCCACGAAACCAGGACAGTTATTGCTGCTCACAAAGAAAACATTGCTCCCTTCCACCAGTGCCAGTCCAGAGAGCTGGGGAGAGGGGGACAGCGCCGGGGCCCCTGCATGGAAAGGACCATCCCGGGCAGCACCCAGCTCCTGTTCACGTGTCCCCGCAGGCGCTGGAGCCAGACCCAGCACCGCAGCCCCGGGTCGGGGAGAAGGAAAAATGGAGGAGAGAAGAGCCCGGTGTCAAAACTGAAAAGGGAAAGCTTGGGTGGAGGTTTTTGCTGTGTTTTTTTGTTGCACGACACACATAAAGCTAAAAATTATTGGAAGCCCCTCAGCAGAGCTGCCAAGGGGAGAGAGGTGGCAGCTCCCGCAGCGCACAGCCCCGACGTCCCCCGCGCCGGGGAGCCGGGTCAGGGACTCAGCACGGGCTGCCAGCCAGGCGCGCCAGGTGCCGACCCAGTGAAACGATTCGTTTGTAGAGCAGCCAAACATTTGCTTTTGCATTATGTTGTCAATGAAAATGGCTTATTCCAAAATGAAGATTTTCTCAGAAAAATAGTGTCGGTCAAGATTCTTTTTGTTCCAAATTCTGTGGATCTAGATCTGGGGTTTGGCATTGCATTTTTTTCCTGTTTGAAAATTCTCTTCCTTCCTCCTAAGTGAAAACTGAAGGAAAAAAGCATGAAAACAGGGTAAATGAAACCCTCAGTTTGTGGAAATCCTCAGGGGACTCCCCCCAGCAGGTACCCCTGAAGGTGCACTGCCATTTGTAGTCAGCTTTCAGCGTTCATGCCGGGGGGGACCCTCAGCCCCGAGACCCCCCGGACCCTCACCAGCCCGGCCGCTGGTCGCACGCCCGGGGGACGAGGCGAGCCGTGCGGTGCCGGGGCAGCGGAGCTGGCGGCTGGGCCCTCCCGCGCCGCAGAGTGACACGAATTAGCGTATGACAGTGACAGAAAATGGAAAAGAATGGCCCCGCAAATGCGGTTACAAGAGGAAGGCAAATTGATTTAGTGGACATATGAGTATTTCTGAGAGAGAAAGCAAGAGAGCTGCCTGACATATTCCGAGATACCCTACGATTGCTTCTCTTAAGGAGATGTCATTCAGATTCTCCTGAACTAGCCTTTAAATTACAGTTCTATAAATAGACAGGACACGGGCAGTATTTACAGTATGAGCATCAGGTGAAAAACTACAGCTTCTGCAGCGCCTGCTCGGCTCACCTTGCCTCTGCCCCGCTGGAGGTTAACTCTTATTTCCATGTTAATGCCGCCGCAATCCCAATGACTGCCATTTGTCAAATTAACATTCATTTCAACAACCCAAAAGTGAGAGCTTTTAAACATTAATTCACAACTATGAGCTCTTCTCAGCACATTATTATGTTACTGTGATGAAACAAACTGCCTATGGAAAGATATAGATCCTACTGGGATGCTGGTGCTGCCGACGAGGGAGGGAGCCCACCGCGGAGGCAGAGCTGACGTGGGCAGAGCCGCTGCCCGGGTGGGCTCCGCTCAAGTGGGGCATCGCCGGCTTCCCCGCACGGGTCCCGGTGGAGCGTGGGGCTGGAGACCCCCACCCCACCGGAGACGTGGACTGGCCTCGCCTGACGCCTTCCCCTCCTTCCCCCACGGCATCCCCGGGCAGCGGCTCCCGGAGCACCCGGCCCCGCTGCTGCGCTGGCGTGAGTACTGCCATGGCAGGAGATCATCATCTGAAACATTTAAATCTGTGCTATTTTGAGACTGCAATTATTCCAGCTCTGACGATGACTGATCAATGTGCTGTCTCCAATTAATAAGACAAATTAGGGGAAGGGCATTCCTGAGACAATGGCTGACGAGGGCCCCGCCGCCGCGTCCCGGGGCGCACGGTCCCCACCATCCCCAGGGGCTGGGGCTGCCCTCCCACCCGCCGGCACACCCCAGAGCCCTCCCCGATGCCCCAGCCCTCCCATCCTGTTTTCCAGAGTCCAGTTTTAGTTGTAATCGAGTTAAGAGATGTGCTGAACTGCCGTGGCTCTTCCAGAGGCGTCTCCGGCGGCGCACGCCAAAGCTGCGGCAGGATTTCCTCTTGCCTCTCAGAATGGAACGAGGGGCTGAGGCCGGCGGGTTCACCGGGAGCACTAAAGGTGCTGTTTCGTCTCCAGGACCGATCCCCATGCCCGCAGGGCTCAGCTGCCGAACCCCCTTGGCCCGCACTGCCGGGGCTCCGGCGCACGGCTCGGGGGACCTGGGCTTCGGGCTGGCTGGGGGGGGGATAAATGCACACAACGGGCTGGTGAGAAACCAATCATCCCATCGGAGCTGGGAGCGCCCGTCCCACATCTGCTCCCCTGGTTTCCTGAGGGTCTGTCTCCCCAAATAAGCACAGACAGATACCTCCAGCCCAACTGCATCGAGAATAATACACGGCTCCTGACCGACTACAAGGCTGTAATTCAATCAAGATGTTCTGCTGACACTATAAACTGGGAGCGCAGCTCAAAGCAGCGCGTGTAAATGCCAGCAAAAGCCCGAGACTGAATTACAGCTGCACTGTTGCGCCAGACACCGTTGTGGCTCAAACACAGGGGAACAAAGTCCTCTTTGTTAAACTAATTATTTTAATACATATAAGGAAAGGACAGAAAGGACCTGTTAAATATTTACCATTTCAGGCCTGTTCTTCGTAGGACATTTTTTCGCATGTTGTTGATATAAGCTGTTATGTGCAGCAGTTAAATCCGCCTATAAAAACGGAAAGGTTTGAAGTGTGCATGACATATTTCAGGGGGACTGGGTGACTCAGGGGGTCGGTAATGGAGCCCGCAGCCTTTCACCTCTGCAGCGCTGGTTTGAATCCAGAAGCCGTTACCATCTGGAGGTCGTTTGGCGGCATCCCTGTGACGAGTTGGGCTGTTCTCAGTCCTAATGACCGAGCGCTCACGTGGTGAAAAGGTCCCCGACGCTGGCACGGTGCCTGGTTGTGCCATCGGAGGGGTGAGGGAGGGCAGGGGAAGGGGCTCCAGCTCTCCCTGCTGCCTTTGTGAGCCTCCGGGCAAACGCAGTAAACCCTGGTGTCCCCGTCCCTCTGCGGCTCCTGGGCAGGGGAGCAACCGAGAGACCGGGACCGGGGCCACCGGGTCCCCAGGAGCGCGTCCCCCCGGCTGCTGGGGCAGGGAGAGCTCGGCCCCAGCCCACCGCAGGGCAAAGGCTCCGGCGCCCCCCCGGGACGCAGCCCGGCAGCCGACTGTGCAGGGGGGTTCCTAAGGAGAGGCTCAAATTCTGAAGATCTCAGCAAAAACTCTGGGAAGAACTCAAATATGCAGAAAGCACTGATTTTCCACGTGGATGCGTTGCCATTAGCCCTGCCCATTAATTAGAATAATGCTAATTGTTATGGTAATGACAATTACATACACTACTTCATATTTACTGAGACTGGAAATATTTAAAACAAACCCTTGCAAAAGCTGTGTGCTTTTATCAAAGCCAGGAACGTCTTAGATAACATTTTTAAATGCCAAATTTTCTATGAAAACGTATATTTATATCAACAAAATTAAATTTCAGCTTAAGCTTCTTATTATAAATAAAAGAAAATAAGTCAATAAAACAATAAATATCTAACTGAATGAAGCAGAAATTATATCCAATTATATTTTCTTTAAAACCCAATTTATCTGCCAATATTTTCTTTAAATGCTCATGTTACTTTTTCACTTACTAACAATAAATGCCTGGATGCATTTCAAAGTGGTGCCTTTTCTATTATTTCATTTCCTGGAGTCCTCGGCTTGAAAGGACATTAATAGCACACTATAAATAAAAAAAAGTTACTTAAGGATTTACAGCGGAGGATTTCTATGGAAACAAACCGAGGAGGGGAGTTTGCATCAGTGTGGGGGCGGCGGGTGGAGACAAAGAGCACGCGCTGAAAATAGACGAGAAAGTTCAGCTGCCACAAGGCAACGCGGGGGCCGCCGTGAGTCCCCGGGGGTGGTGGCAGGGCCATGCGGGTGCCCCGACGCAGGGTACGCCCTGGGTACGGCACGGGGGCACCTGTGGGAGAGGGGCTGTGTGGGGTGCTTGGGGGGGGGCGGCTGCTGGAGCCCCGGCCTGCGCCCAAGATGAGAGTCTTGGGAAAGTCACAGGGATGGTCCCGTGCAGGGACGCTGCGGGACACTGGGATGGTGCGGGACACTGGGACACCACAGGACACTGGGACGCTGCAGGACACGGGGGTGCCACAGGACACTGGGACGCTGAGGGACACTGGGACACCACAGGACACTGGGACGCTGAGGGACACTGAGATGCCATGGGACACTGGGACACCACGGGTCACTGGGACACCACGGGTCACTGGGACGCTGTGGGCTTGGGGCACCTCCTTTGCCCTCGCTGCCCAGGTCCCGCGCTCGCCCATGCTCTGAGCCACTGAACATCTCCCGGTGACGAGGAACGACTCCAACGCCAGCCCTCTCACGAAGGGGACGCGGATTTCCAAGTGAGAGGGACCGAAATGACTTGCATAACATAGGAAACAATTCAACAATCAAAAAATCTTTCACTACTTAATAGGATTTTATAAATTGAATTATCTCTTTAAGTGCTGACAGTCCTGGCCTATCCATCAATTATGGGATGCCAGGCTCGAGCCTCCAGACTCCCTCCGTGGGAGCGTGGTGCTGTCGGGGCAGATGAAAGAGCTTGGGAAGAAACAAGTTGTCCAGCCTTAATTACTTGTTGTGGATGTATTTTGCAGCTAAAAATATCCTTTCAGTCCTTTATAACCCACATTTGTGGCAGCCGCTGGGCAGCACGGCCATGAGGCCAGGCCAAGGGGCCGGATCCAGCTCACTTGTTTGTGGAGCTGGACGAGCCCAGAGATGGGCAGAGGCCCTGGGTGGCCCCTTTGCCATGAGGACGGGCTCCTGGTGACTCGTGTTTAGGGCTCTGCCATTTGCCTCGGCACTAAGCGGGTATTAATGCAGGAGGTGCCACGCGCGTTATTGATGGCGCGTAGGACCAGGTGTTCCCAGACAAAAGGTTAGTTTATTAATCCACGGGGAGACTTTATGAAAAACAAATTCAGGTAAACAACATATTTTTCTTGACTGCTTTTCAAGATTTAAGGCAGGGATCCTGCTCTCCGAGCCTCTTTGACGCACTTCCCTTGCACTCTGTTATTACATTCTTCAAAAAAGAGAGATTGCTTCTCGTGCCACGTCCTGAGGAGAGAGAGACCTAATTGAATCTGCTGCCCGTGTGCGCCGGACAGCATCTCCTCCCAGTTATGGATGGGCTTGAGAGGTACTAGGACACACGGCCAGGCCTGTTTGAAAGACATTTTTCTGTTCGGGGCCCTGCGGTATCAGTGCTGGATCCCCCCCTCTCCCCACCCCGGGCAGCCTGTGCCCCCCAGCCCGTCCTCTCCAGCTCCACGCCCCGCAGAGCCCAGCCCTCCCCGTCCTGCAGCCATTTCTTCTGTGCCAGGAGCAAGTTTTATTGCAGCTCTTTGTCCACCGAGCCATGGTGGGGGAAAATGGGTTCCCAATGACTCCCCCCTGTGTGCCTCTCTCCGGCGAGGAGCTGGGGTGGCGAGGGGCTGCCAGGGCTGGCACTGCTGCCTCCCACCCCGTGGGGCCCGGCAGTGCCTCCCCCCCTCCCAGCGCTGCCCCGGCACTTGGCAAGGCAAAGCCACTGATGAGGGACCAGCTCGCCCGGTGCCCCGCGGCCGGCGGGGATGAGGGGGTGGCTCGTCTGGGGCAGCGGAGTGCCAGGCACGGCGTGCGGCCAGCCCAGCCCCCTGCCCTTCTCCTTTAACCGCTGAGCGTGGTGCTTGGGAGAGACAAATCCTGTGCCCCGTGTACGACCACTGGAACTTGATTAAGCACTGAACTTTAATTAATTGACTGGCTTGGAGTAATAAGGTTTGCCGATTCACTTTGCCCAACGAAGAAGTGAATAATTTACATTAACTGTCAGGTGTGAGGGCTGCCGTCGTGCAAACCGCCACCCTCTGCCACCCCACATCGACCGGGCGAGGGGCAGAGCACACGGGCTGCCCGGACCCCACCGCAGCCCCCACGTGCCCTGGACCCCCCCCGAAACCCCAGCCCCTCGGTGATGCCCGGTGCGTGCCACGGAGCCACGCTGCAGGAAATGCTCCCCGGCCACCACGGGCTCGGGGCAGGAGGGCGAGACCCAGAGCACGTGCCCTGCCTGCTCCTCCAGCGTGCGTCTTCTGCTCTTTGAATTGATTGGCACTTTCTATTTGAGGAAAAAAGAGTTCTTAAAATTGAAACGCTGGTTATTGTTATGGTAATACAGCGAGGCTGCGGCAGGAGAGGTTTTAAGATACAAGATAGTTTAAATCAAGCGACTGATCGGCGAGTCCGTACCGAGTGCGCAGGACTAATGAGCTCAGCGGTGTCCGCGCACGGGCCTGGCCCCCTTAATGCTGCTGATTCACGCGGTGGGTGCAGGTAATAACCAAGGTAACCTGAGGCCTCCGAGATCATTATGGCTTTATCACGTTTCGTATAAAATATTTTCGGCCTCATTTAGGATGTCAGCCTCTATCAGATGTTTCCTTGCACTGTGAGCCGGCGCGTGCCCGCGGCGCAGCCGTACCCGGCACCCTGGGGGGAGCACCGGGACCCTCGGAGGGGGACGCGAGGGTTGATGAATGATGCAACAACACAAGTACCGAGTTAGCACGACACAGCGACTGATTCCCAACATACATTATTGCTTTCTCTCATCTTTACCTGAACTTACTCATTTAGAGTCCGTACCTTTATTTGGAAAATAACAGTACACACAGAATTATAAAAGTTTTATACGCTCCCAGTAAAATGAAAAATGAGCAGTTATGATATTGTCTAACACTTTCAAATGTGTTTATTAATTCATGTTTTAAATCATAAGTTTCATTCTGCAGGAGAGTCATACACAGCAATAAGCAAGTTTTAAAATATTAATGAATAAACAATATTTCTCTATTGAAATATAACATGCTTCTTTGAACAATGTACCACCGGTAATAAATCACAACCAGCAGAAAATTGCATTTCATATTTAATACAACTTGAACTCTGCCTTTTTATAAATGATATCTTTTTTGTTTAATTGGCGTCAGTTCAGATCTAGCAGATTGCTAATAAAATTCTGGATTTCCATATTTAATGACGCGTGCTCTTTATGCTGAATTTTACCACAAAAAAAATGCAGCCTTTTATTATCCTAACAGATAGCGTTAATAGGTGATCTCGCCTCGTGAGGAACAGCTCCGTTTGCTCTCCCGAAGCCTCGCCCGGGCTCCCCATGTGCTGGCAGAGCACGGCGGGTCCCGGTGCCGGGCGTTCTGCTCCTTGGCATGGGGAGCTGCGCCGGGGCCGGGGGAGCACCCACCATGGGCCCCCTCTGCATCCCCGAGGGCGGCAGGGCCGGAGGGCTGGGGGGGCCCACGGGCAGTGTCCCTGCTGCCCCTTGGCTCTGTGCTCTGGAGAAGGGCACCAGCGCCTCGGTGGAGAGTTCACCAGGCGAGCGGCTGGGTGGGCGACCTCCACGGCGGAGGGGAATGGAGACCACCGGAGCCACCCCGGAGCGCAGCGAGGGGGCACCTCCGAGACCCTCCAGTCATCCCCCTTCTCCCAGGTGCCATCCCCGGAGAGCTGAGCGTGTCAGGGTGGTGGGAGGAAGAGGAGGAGGAGGAGGGCCCCTTCCCCATCAGCGCGGCACTGGCCTGAAGGCGTGCTCCTCAGGGACGCCATGGGTCCCCAACGCCCCCCAAGGGGAGCCACCACCCGTCCCAGGAAAGGTGGCTCACGTAAGCAGGGCATGGCCACGTGTGCCACATGCGCACCTACGGCACCCCTGCACAAGCGCGCACGTCTGCACCCGCGTTAGTAGCCACAGATATGAATGAAATTAATTGGTTTTAATTAGCCGCTGTAAACAAGATCCTTAAATTTGTTGCCACATGAGGGTTTTGGCAGTCTCCAATAAATTAATCCTTTTTATTATATCAATGACAGGAAGATGATCAAATAGGCTTTGATATAGATTTTGGGATTTATCACCTAGTAACACTCTGATATGCTTGAACTTTTCCTTCCTGCTGCTGCTGCTGGAGGCAAGACCGAGGCTACAAACGGCGCTTGCTGCAGAGCCCGCTCCCGGGCGAGGGGGGGGATTCGGCAACACACGGATGGGGGACGCCAGGGAAACTTTGAAGAAAAGTTTGTCTTCAGGATTTGTTGGGAAAGTAGAGTTGTCAGTGGGTAGGGCCACGCAGGGAGACATGTGGGCAAGGGGGATCCTGTAACGAGGCATAGCAATTAGTGTGTCGTGCCAGTGCATCCCACAGCCGGAGGCTGAGTTAAACCAGCAGCACCGCCCCTGGCTTTGCCTTCGCCCAGCCGGCCCTGCCGGAGAGCAGGGGGTGCTGGAGGGAGAGCCCCAGGGCGCGGGAGGGCGTGGGGCAGGGGGCTGGGGGCTGTGGGGCTGGGGGCTGCGCACCCACATCCCGCCTGGAAAGCCCAGGGCACCGGTTCAGCAGCCGCGCTGTCCCAGGCGTCCCCACCGGGGAGCTGCCGCACACAAAGCCTTCTCCTGCTCTCCGCCACTAAGGGAAGGGTAACTGGATGGGAATTCTAATCATATATTATATTACCGTGTCATATTAGACTAATAAAATCCTAATATGATACAGGAATGGGGAGCATATCATAACTCCTCTGTGGCTAATACAATGCACGCAATAAATCACTCCCAGGGCTTATCCTTAACAATTGTATCAGTGCTTTCTGTGTCATGCTGATAACTCAGTCCCTCTGATCTAATGGTTCACTTTTCTTCACAGTCCATATGGCAGTGACATTAAAGCTAATGAAATAAAATAAAATTTGCCAATCTTTGAAGAATTCCATTCTTTAAAAAGATGTATTTTATTAGCACAAACTGGAAACATCTTCAGTTACTCAGAGTTATTTTTATCACGTTGGAAATACATGGCACAGATATTGGCATCAGCATCTTACACCCGACTCGCGTGTGGTCTTTGCAAGAGCCATCGCTACAGGACAACCCCGCATCGTCCAGCCCAGCACACCGAATGCCAAGTTCCCATCGTCAGCAGAGCTGCCCCCACTGGACCCGTCCCTGGGGCGTGGATTTTGCCGTGCCGGAAGGTCACAATCTCCCTGACTCTTCCCTTCCTGGGCTGAGGATCCCTCGTTGCATCCAAGGCCAGATACAGGGAGCCGGGAGCTTGGTGTCTGACTGCCGGGGAGAGGAGATCATCACCGGCTTCGCTTTGGGCGCACGGAGGTTTGCTTTTCCCCGTGGGGCTGTGAGGGGGCTGCACGGCTGCTCCCGTAGCTCTGCCAGTCGCAGACCCCGTGCGTCTGCCGGGGTGCCCGGCGCCGGCCCTCCCTGGCCGCGGGGCCTCTCCCGAGCCCTCCTGCAGGACACCCCGGCCACCGGCAGCTCCTCGGGGCAGTGGCCGTGCCGCGGTCCCCCAGCCCCGGGGCACAGCAGAGCTGGGGCTGGTCCCAAAAGTGGCTGATCCAGCCGCGCACTGGGGAGCACTGGAGGTCCCCTCCAGACACCCCCACGCCTGCCGCAGCCCCAGGATACACGGCACGGTGATGATGGTGGAGGGTGCCTTCCTCAGGATGGTGCTGGGCACAGGAGACGGCGATTCCTGGGACCCGCTGCAAATGCCCCAGCTGCTCCTGCTGTGCCCGGTGCGGGGTCTCCGGGCTGGCACCTCCCAGGGCTGGCAGAAGCCATGGCCACAGGCCATGGGGCTGGTGGGCTCTGCTCCTCCTCCACTGCAGTGTGCGGGGGGCACGGGGCCGTGGCGGCTCCGGCCGCAGCGACACTTGGCATCAGGACCGCGCCCCCGGTTCTCCTCCCTGCACCAGGACGGGCGTGCGGTGCTGCAGAGCTCCCGACGGCGGGGCCGCGGCCCCCGCTGGGTGCGTGCGCAGAGCCGGGATCCTCGCACGAGTCGCTGTCCTGGCGAGGCTCTGACGGCCCTTCGGGGTGCAGCTGCTGGGTGAAAGACAACACCGTCAGCAGCGCGATCCTAACACTGGTGCCTGCAGTAAACCTTTCTGATGTGTGATCAAGCCTCAAGGAGAAGATGTTTATTATTTGCCATGGAACCACGCGACTGTTCTCCAATGCAAGGAAAGGCCAAATTGCACTTGTAATTCAAAGGGACCCAAAGCCTTAATGCTGTAAAGCAGCACGCTAATGATGCCCAGCGGGCGCGGGGCGTGCGAGCGCGGCCCAAAGGTTGTTGATGGCCTTCCCATGAACCTCCTCCGCGCGTGACAGGTCCTTGCCTGTGGCCAGCAGAGATGTGATCAAGATGAGGGACGTCTGCATGTTCATTACGCTGCCTACGCCTCCACTGACACACTTTACTTTTAAAATACCGTTTCCATTGAGCATAAACACGGAGCGCGTAGGCTTGGGGAGCTCCATTAGCAAACGCAAATCGTTCGGTGCTTTGTCCTCTGCACACAGAAGTCTTCGGAAGTCCACGGTCCCCATCTGCCCCAACGCTCGTTAACTGATAACGAAGGCTTTGCAATGCATGTCTAGTTCTTTACTTATTTATTTAAATGCACCACCTGTAGTGAAAGAAGCAATATTCAATTCTAAAACTGATGGAGAAGTTGTGTCTGCTCCGTAAACAAAAGCAGCAGCAGTAACTGGTGCAGGAGGGCACATGGGATGCAGAGGAAGAAGACGGTGGCCACAGTCCTGGGGGTGAGAGTGGGTAAATGAAGGTATTTTACAAAATA
Source organism: Nyctibius grandis (assembly GCF_013368605.1). Taxonomy (NCBI): domain Eukaryota; kingdom Metazoa; phylum Chordata; class Aves; order Nyctibiiformes; family Nyctibiidae; genus Nyctibius; species Nyctibius grandis. Next base: position 700,532 of record NC_090673.1, read on the forward strand.
ACCTGATACAAGAATTGTTGATAAGAAAAGCCGACTCACAAGATAATTGAATCATGCAAATAATCGTTTAGCCACCAAAACAACACCTAAAGGCTCGAGCAGCCGACTGGGGAGGAAACGTGGCGGGCAGGCGGCTGCTCCGAGCACAGCCCAGCCTGGGCTCCAGCCTAGCAAGGCTGGTAGTAGTGAGCGCTGGCCCTCCTCCTGCCTAGCTACACTAACCCGAGTAGTAAGTAGTTATATTTATCAAAGACCATTTGCTGCAAGTGATTAACGTTAATTGGATTTCCTGTGAGTCAATTTCCTTGAGATATGGAAAATAGGCTATTACCTGTTATTGACCTTTACTTTATTAAAAAGATTTAAAATTAGCATTTATATATATATACGTCCTTCCAAAAAAGTTTTTTTTAATAAAGAAAAATATTTTTATAATCACATTACACTTGCTAGCTGAGGCTGTAGTTCCAAAGTTAATGTTAAATAAAGATGGTAATTAAGAGTGAATATGATGATGATTTTTAAACTCATCTAAAGGACTGACCCCTTCCTTCGCCTCCACGTGGGTTTCTGCTCCCGAGCAGAGCAGGGCGGACGCGGAGGCCGTGGCTGGCAGGGACAGCCGGGGGGCAGGAAGGCTCTGCCCTGCGGCACCGTGCCCGCTCCCGCACCCTCCCGGACGCACCTCGCTCGGGGTCTCCGGTCTCCTCCAGGCAAGAGGCCACCACCAGCTCCTGGTGTTTAAAGAAATGCTCAGCTCCTGCTCCGTGACAGCTCGCACTTCTGGCAGCCTCCTCATCTCCTAGGTCTGACTTAAACTGAGCAGGAAGAAATTACGTCAACGTTTGATCATGAAAGCAAAAAGTTTATTCATGTTTGAAACTACATATAACTACCACGAGGAAGACTTTTCAATCCAGGGTGTAATCCAGTTAGAAAGTAACACGAAACGGTTTAATACATTAGAATCACTGCCACAAATTATTTTCATGACTCAATCAGTTTCAGAATCGCATACAATACAAAAGAGAGAGAGAAAGGGCCCCCTGTTACACAGGGGGAAATATACAGTACTGAATACTGAAGTCTGTATGCATCACAATTAGTTGTTGGTTTTTGCGTGGATTAGTAACAAGATGAAGAACATTCAAAATGTTTCTCAGTATTTACAACAGTTTCACTGTTTTGTGTTAAACCTAAGACCCCCATGTTTCCACTGTCGCTTCTTTAAAAGTTGCCGACGCAACCCTGATTCTTGTAAAAGATTACAATGTACATTACATTTCATGGGGAAACAAAGAGTTAATTACAAGATGCAAAAAGATAAGAAAGAGACAAACTACAGCGTGAGTATCGTTCAGAGGTAGTAAGTGAGCACTCTAAGCTACAGAACATGTTGAAAGTCTATTGGTTCGTATGAGTTCGCATGAGGTAATAAAGCTGTGTTTGATTGGTGAGATGTATAAATACTCTTTTGCTACACTATGTACAACACTCCAGATCGCGGTGCTTTTTTTCCTTTGTTTGTTTGTGGTTTGCTGCCAAGAAGAGGTAACACATCTTGGCAGGCTTGTGCAGCACCTAGCTCGTACTGTAAAACCCCAGGCCTCGGCTTCCACAGAGATCAGCAGCAAGTGTCTTCGTCTCCTCAGAACAACCTATGTCCGGTGTCGAGAGACAGAGAGGAGACTCGGGGTCCGGGTAGTTTTAGCAAGAAAAGATGCTCCTGGTTTCCAATCTTAATTTGTAAGACAATAGATCACAACAAAAATGTGACGAATAAGGATTCTTAAACACAACCATTGTTAGCCGAGATAACCGAACAGCTCTTTTTATTCCAACTCTATAAGAGATATGAAAAGATTAAACACAATCAAAGGCTGCAATTCAGTTTGACCTTCCATGGAAATATGCACAAAGCTAAATTTAGGTGAGGTGTTTCTTTGTGTCTGCTCTTGCTATTGAGGTTAAGCTTGTCCTGTACTTTTACCCTTAAGGCCAAGTAATTGGCAACTGTTAGACCAACATCGTTAAAACTGCTGATAATAAATTATGATAAAATAGTTACAGGGCTATAAACAATGCTAAATCTTGGCCTAATTGGATAAAGTGCTTTTTAACATTGTGTGTTTTAAGTATAAATACAAATGATTATGATACCTTTAAAAAACAGATTTACCAAGTTTTCTAATAAGACAAGGTTTTACAGTAAAGCTGTAGGTGGTTGGCTACAAAAAAACTCTTTCCTTTTTCTCCCGTGACTCTGAATGCGCTAATCAAGGCATCTCAGCTCAGGGAAAAAGTGTTGCTAGGAGATTAGTTAGAGGTATCAGAGTGCACACTTCCCGGCCCTTCTGTAGGGGAAGTCACAGAAGATGGAGTAGTTGCGTCCTGCCAGCCTCCATTAGCCTGAAAAGGGAAAAACAATTCAATTGATACAATTACGCATATTAATTATACCGTACGCTGAAAGCATCAGCCTGGCAAGGCCGGGGTCTGGGAGGCGATGCTCTGGGGAGGAGATTTCCCCGCGCTGCCCCTGGCCACGGAGCTCGTGCCGGGAAGGGCGGCAGGCGTGGGGCGAGGGCCGCCGGGCCGCAGCGGGCGGGCGGCGGAGGCACCAGCAGCTTTTCGGCCAGATGTTGGCTGCAATTAGGGCTTCGGCATTTCTGCAAAGACCATCCGCACTTTAATGAAGAACATGCCTTTAGCCGACACTTCAGCTTTTTCCCCTGAGAAGCCGAGTCTGGGCAACCCGAGTTTAACCCCCTCGTCTCCCCAGCGCTGGGAATGGCCGTTCTGCGCCCGCAGAGCTGCTCCGCCCGGGAGCCCGCGGCCCTGCCAGCACGATCCGCCAGCGCGGGATCGCAGGGCTGCGAGGCGCAGAGGGGCTGCCCCAATTATCCCCAACCGCAGCCCTCGCTCCGTGTCCCCGCTCGCCGCCGGCCCTCACCGCGCCAGACCCGCGTCGGCAAGAGCAGCGCTCGGGAACAAATTTGCCTTATGTCTCGGCCGATCGAGGCAATTGCTGAAATCAACGTCTGATCAAATTTCTGCCGTGGCAGACAGCTTGTCGCTACATATTTTTGTGTCAGTCAAGAAGAGGGAGGCGCGGGGCTCGTGAGTTGGGGGACGCTGAGTGGAAGTGACGGGGAGGCCTCTCCGCACAGCCGGCAGAGCCGCCCCGGCCCCGGCAGGGAAAGGTTAGCCTATGCTAATGGACTGATGACGTGCTTCGTTACCAGAACGATCGGCGGCCTGGCGCGGCACCGTGGGCCGCGGTAACACCGCGCCCTCCCGGGAGGAAGGGGCAGGGGGGAGCGATGGCGTCGCGTGGGACCTCCGGGCCTGCCCCGCCATCGCCCCCCTCACAGCCGGCCCCCGAACCCCCGCCCCCAGCCTGGCTAGATTTTGCATTAAAAAAATTGTTCATCTATCATGACAAAAGCAAATGCTTTATGGCTCCAACAGGAGGAGAAAGAAGCCTCAGTAATTACCTCCTTTGCAGATGAAAAACAGCAAACGGAGGAGCCGTTACCCTGACAAATTCAACGGTCTGGGTTTGGCTTCTCTTAAGCAAAATGAACAATCACATCAAGGCTGAAACCTCACCACCCGCTTTAAAATACCCAACTCTTCAGACGCCGACTGAAAATGTACAAAATCCTGCTCCGAGTGCAGAGGCACCACGGCTTTTTTATTTTTTAAAGATATGAGAATCTACTTAGAGACAGAAAAACTCTTGTGCAGATATGAGTCTAAAGATATTCCATCTGAAGTAAACATCATTCCTCTTTTATCCAAATTTATAAACAACAAATGTACAATATTTTTACTCAGCTTGGCAGCTGGAGGAGAGGTTGTCAGCAAGCATTCTTTTTTTCAAATAAATTAATCCTTACTCTGGTGGTTTGAGATTATGCACTGTATTATACAACAGCGCCTTATCAGGCCTCATCAGTGAAGATGGAATTCATGTCTGTAAAATGCTGCAGGCAATCACAGTTTCATATTTTATCATGTTGATAAGGATATCGCAAATTCTCTGAAGCATTTCAAAACACTTAAATGAAAAAGGAGAAATGCAACTAAAAGGCTTTTTATATGGTTTGTTGTGGGTTATTATGAGTTATTTATAAACCCAAAAAGAAAGATTTGACATTTCAAATGTAAAAGATTTGAGTATTTAATGGTACTTTTTTCCCTTTACAATTGAACATCTTCAATCACATTTTAAATCATTAATATTTACTCTCATGGCAAGTGGAAACCCAAAAAGGGGAAAAAACCCCTCCCGTTCCCTGTGGCTGCAGTGTCTCACAGTGGGTCTCCCCGCTTTCCCGCAGCCACCCTCTCTGCGCTTCCCGACACTGCTCAGCACCCACACCCCGATCCGCAGCGGGTCGTGAATCACAGGGGCGGCCCCTGGGATGGGGGAGATGGTCACTAGACAGGGAATTCTCTGCAGGAATTTTAAAGTCCGTGAATGTGAAGGAAAACAAATGACAGTCACCTCTCACGCAAATATGAAACGTTAAAAAAAAAGCATTAATTGCTACAGTTGTAAATGAGAGAAGCAAGCTGGAAATGCAGGCTGAAAAGGATCTGCCACGGAGCCCTCGCCACAGAGGCTGCTGCCGTGGGTGGTATCGCATCCCAGGCTTCCACGCCGACAGAAGAACAGATCTCTGCGTTTATCTATCCTGGCGCCTCGTGTGCGGGCTGCGGGGTCCAGCCTGCGAGGGTCTGAGCGCTGGCAGGTCCCATCGCTTACAGCCAGAGGCAGGACATTTAGCACCTACCACCATCCAGCCTATAATCCCTCAGTTTACTAGCGTCTGTTGGCCAGAGTTACTACTCTCTCCCGTTTGGAGTAACAAGGCCAAAAGTACTTCTCAAACACAGGAAAAATGTGCACCCTTGAAATGGCTAAAAGTATATCAGAAGCTCTGTCCTGGTGTCTGGTGGCAGGCAATAACAAACACAAGCACCGAGTTATCTGACCATCTCTGTGCGGGGAACAGGAGCCTTCTCTCCAAGGCTACCACTTTCTAACTCATAAGGCTGAAAAATATAAAAATTTGAATCTCTTACAGTCACAGCTCTAGAAATTTCTCTCTTCTTACATTATCAAGACTCATAGCTGTATCAAGGGCTATTCTGCGGTTCATCCCCAAAGATGCGACATTAAAAAACGCTATAGCAAGAGTAATTAATACATGTATTAATGACTGCATTTACCTGACACCGTGCTTATGGCTCTCCAAACTATTGTTCCCCTGGGTACTCACATTTAAGTTATGTGGACTGTACAGTGAATTTCCTCCCAAGCCATCATTGTATCCTCCCGTCTGATTGATAACATGACGCAGGGTATCCACCTTAAAGTAAGGGGAAACAAAATTCATCATTCCAAATCTATTAAAATATCATCACTTACAATAGGCAACATTTTGAATTATGTGAGCCAAAAGGGTTTAGCATCTTCTATGAAAGGCAAATTTATCAATCAAGAATGACTGGCAGAATTTCAACAAATCCCTGCCTGTTCAGACCCATACATCTCTGCTTCTCACACCAGCCAAACAACAACTTCCTCACAGCAGTGCGTCCTGTAGGTCCTTCTTAAGTGTCTGCAGCAAAGTGCTGTGCGTATTTATACGTCTGTATGTGCTTGCACGTATGGGAAGAGATTATGGCATATGTGCTGCATGTAAAACATGGAGTGAGCCCTGTCTGAACGGGTTGGAAAAGTGACTGAGGACGAGTTGTAATCAATAGCTCAGTTAGATGTGTTCTGACATTTAAATAAATAAATAAAAGTTTGTTCAATAAATGAAAGAAAGATGTTTTTTTCAAAAAAAAAGAAAAAAAAGAAAAGGAAAAAAGAAAGAAAATGCACTGGATTTACAGTGTCCATGGAAGTCAGACGCACCCAATCCCATTCCATGAGCTCAAGCCAGAGCCGAATGCATTCACAAAGCTTAAAATTTCAATCAGAAAAAAATCACTCTTTCCTTTATATTTGTGAAATTCAATGCTGGGGTAAGAATAGGTCACATTCAGCAATATGCAGCCTCCACTCTGCAGCGAGGCACAGACCGTTTAATAGAGCCAGAGTAAGGTGGAATTTTTAGCCCAAACCCTACCCTGCTAGAAAGGCCCGACTGTGGGGCATTTCTCCTACCTGTGACTGCACATTGGCTCCGACTTGGGACCCCTGGTAAGAATCCCCATTCAGACTCTGCATGTTCATGAACATGTCCCCAGAATTTGGGAGGTTAAAAGAACCAGAAGAACCTGGAAAGGAAAGAGTTAGGTAGCTGAATAACAGAGAGCTGCAAATACGTAACCCCAGAGACCTGAGGGCAGGGGAAGGAGAAGAGACAGGAGAGGAGGAGGAAAGGCAGCGCAGAGCGGAGGGGAGGCTGCTGGCCCCGGCGCAGGGCGAGCGCGGGCCGCTGGCCCCCGCCCACGCTGGCAAGGGCCTGGGAGCCCCGAGCGACCCGGGCCAGCCTCTCCCTCTGGAGGAGCAGCCTGCACGATGACAGGCTTTCCTGCGGAGAGCTTTCCTCCGGGGGATCGCTTCACCGTGAGATGCTATCACCGAACATGGAGCAAAACTCCTTTCGAGTCTGCGCTTAATGTCTCCTTCAAAAGGAAATGGCTGGCGATTTCTAATTAGCCGATTTATTACCGTCAGAGGAGGAACCTTTTTCTTTCTTTCTTTTGATTAATTTTTTTTTCCCCTGGATCTTTATACCCTTTACAAGTTGTCTACAACTAAGTCGCAGCAAAACTTCACTGTAAAGAGTGTCAAACACATCTGTGCTTTGGGGAAACCTTTGCCTCTGGAGCCCAAAAAAGAAACTTCCTCTTCACACACTCCCCCTACTCATCTAATGCTTAGATTTGCAAAATGTCAACAACACACTAGCGAGACAATTTTTAAATACTCCAGAAGAACATGTGGTAGAGCAACTCCAAAATAAAAGTTGCATCCTTAGATTTCCAGATATAGCATCAGCTCCATTTCCAGTAACCCAGAGTTTAAATTCTAATTAGTGCATGCTAAAATATTCCTCTATTTTGTTCTTATCTTGACAATAAATGTAACAGTTCTACAAAAACAGACTTGGAGCTCTGCCTCATTTTATGTTATTTTCATTGAATGAGCAAAAGCTTAAAATACCAACGGAAACAAAGCAGCTGCCAGCAGCCCGAGCCAGGCAGACGTTACCGCGCGGGAATTACGTGGGCCCCGCTCCGCTGCGCCGTGAGGCCGCGGGAGCTTTGCTGCTGAAGCTGCTGGTCACCCACGGCAGAGCCCAGCCCTCACAGTGGCCCAGCCCGGAGGCCCAGGGACTTGGGGCCACTCCCCGTGCCACGGCTGGGTCTGCCGGGGAGCTGCAGCCTTCTCAGCCCGACCGAACTCGCTAGGGCGTCATCGAGGGTCCTCCTTTAGGGACTGCCCTTCGGGACGCTTCACCGCCCGCGCCGGGTACGTACCAGAGTTTGGGGTGGTGGGGGAGTTTGTCTGGTTGTTCTGGACGGCCGCGGCCACGGCGTGCGCTGCGGTCACGGCCGTCTTTGCCGCGTAGAGATTGGCTTCTTCCTGGAACTTCCCGATGTTCTTCTTGTACCTGATTCTCTTATTGCCAAACCAGTTGGACACCTGCAGTGGGGAGAGGTGGGAAGGGTGAAGGACACAAAGCGCTTGGCCCGGCAAAGCGTGATCACTTTGAGATGTCACGTTTGGTCCAGCAAATACGCGTGCCCCAGCCCGCATCCGCTGGGTACTGCACTTAACTAAGCAGTAACCAAGGATCAGTGAAATATTACTATGGACAGGAGCATGGTCTGGCTCTGCTTCTCTGCTGGCAAACCGATGCCCAAGGGGTGACTCTGATGGTGACACGCACCCTGCAGCGATTAGTACAGCATTGGCTCCTACCGCTATGAGCCATTTGTCAAGGAGATCAGTGCAAGACCCCGAAAGCTGCTGAAGGGGGACCAGGGTCCGGCTGAGTGAGGGCGAGCGGGCAGGGAGAGCAATTGTTCTTTATTTTTGGGCTGGAACAACCTTGGCAGCCCACTCAAAGAATTGTGTTTGGTCGGCTGAAAACGAAGGGAATCATATAAATCAATAACGGCTGAAAAGTCCCTTTGTCACCTCCCTTTGAAGATGCTGTACCGAAGCCAAGACGGCTCACAGGCCACCGACTACTGACCCACACAGAGGCTGGAGCCACTCAGAAAAGTTCGTACAATCTTTCTCTGTGGCTTTGTTTAACTTCAGCTGCCCTAACAGAGCTCCTACACAGCAAACCCAGTCTGTAACACAGACGACGGCCAAGGCTGCCGAGACAAAAAAGCATCTGCAACAACGCAGAGGTAAAGGGGAGGGGGCAGAAGGAACACAAGTGGTTATCGGCCACCCCTGCAGCGAGGGACCCAGCCGCGGCCCCGCACCCCCACGGCTGTGTCCCCTGTGAGCCGTGGCAGCTCGGCAGCCCCCCTCACACCCCTGTGCTCCATCACAGCGCCCAGCAAGGCGCCCGCTCCCAGGAGGAGACAAATCCTGCTGTATTTTCTGTAGCTATAGCTTTTGTTTAAACACAATTAATGAAAAGCCTCTAGGTTTTAACGGTAATACGAACGGTACCTTATACATTCTGTTCCCTAGGTAATACTCCACCATATTCTATATATTGCACTTAATATTACCTTGTCAGTCAGAGAAGCAATAATACATTAATGAAACCTGGCAAATAATTATTGTGGACAATCAGATTATGCTTTATTAACAGTTTCATAATTGAGGAATCTCTGTACATCAACTGTATTGTCCACGGATGTGTGCGAGACCCCTCTGTTTATGCACGCCCCTGGACCAATCAAACAACAGCCATCACTAATAAAGGTTTATTTAATTCTCACAGTAAAATTTTAATATCACCAGCAGCCTGGGGAAGCCTCAACGAGTGGATTTGCTTGACATCAGATCGTTTCCATTCTGCTAGTCCCAATACTTCTTAATCTTTAATATCAAGGCAATTAAAATTAATGGCCACTCATCCAGAGCCACTGTGGGCAGTGTTTCCTTGACATCAATTGTTTGATGGGATTACCTAGAGGTTAAACTAACAAGCAAGGTTTAATTGGAAGCAATGAGAGGAGCAGCAATCGTACGTTATGTTTAACCCGCATACCACATCTAAATGAATACCCAGAAATGTTGAACTATTTCTGAGATTAAAGCGCGTGCCCCCACGCACCGGCAGAGCGCGGCGGCTGCCCCAGAAACCACAGCATCCCCCTGGGTAACGCCATCACCGCTGAGGGCCCTTTGCCTCCCCGCCCAAGGACTCTTCACTCTCCCACGAACCACACCAGCGAGGGGCCGCAGCGGAGCGTGCCACGGCCGGGGACGCGCAGGGGCTCCGGCTGCAGCCGGGAGGGCACGTCGGCACGGGCGGCTGGAGCGTCCGGGACAGGGCCAGGGCACTGCTCGGCAGGGTTTAGGCTGGATTTACCACCGTGGTGTTCTACCTCGCCCTGCCCTTGCCGCTGGCACCGGCACCGTGCCAGGGGAGGGCCGGGATGCTGGTGCTGGGCTGCCCTGGTCAGCACCGGGACCAGGAGCCGCGGCGCCCTGGCTCCTTGCCCAGCCCCACACTCACCCTAAAAATGAAAGTTGTCTCCATCGCGAGCTGCTCCACAACACATTTTTCATTAAAACAAACTATCTCTCCACATAAAAAAACAATGAACATCTTTCTCCTCCTGATCACTGAAGGCCAATTAATTAATTGGGCTTAATTGTATATTACATTTCAAACAATACTGTTGCACTTATTTATCATGTTAATTGCAATGTTAAACAAAAAGACAATAAATTATTACTTAAATCATCAAGATGCCTAATGTGGGATTTGGGCTGGGGCAGGCCTGCCCCGCGTCTCCGCGCTGGCGGATTTCACGGGATAAATCAGCGCTCGTTCTGCAGCAGACGCGGCTGGCACGAGAGCGTCGCTGCTGAAATTAGTGAACTGCATATTTATGGATCACGGAAACGTTTCTGTTGTTTTCCCAAGCGTTTGCAGCACACAGTTCATGTTCCACACCTAATCAAATGCCACGAAATAGGAAATTTTGAAAATCAGTGGGGCACAAGTAAGGTACGTGATCTAAAGCTGAGAATTTTACCTCTAGAAACTATTTAATTAAGCTTGCATCTTTTTTCTTTTGCTTCCCATACGAAGTCAAGGCGTAAGAGCCTACACACGCACAGCTCTCCCTGTCAGTCTGCTCACAGGAACAGACTCAGAGCCAGAAGAAGCAGGGGCAGGAGGGGTGTTGAAAACCAGCTTCTGCATTCTTTCCTTGAAGGAATTTTAAATACAGCGTCTTGTCAAGCACATCCTTCTTTTGTTTGAAGCAGTGAAAAATTTTATTGCTGTAATCCGCTGACACGCTTTCAGCAATGACTCTGCCCTTTCTACAGCCCACATGATAGACTGATAGCTGCTCCTGACACCCGGGAAGAGGCTCATCTGCAAAAGTATAAAACATCAGCCTCGCAGCCATGGCGAGGGGAGAACAGATGATACAGTTTATCTCCCTCGAACACGTGCTGATCGGGTAGCTCTACATTACAGCCGACCATGTTCTCTGTTAAGGACATTTTTTTCCCTAGAATTACCTTTTCCGTACTCTCAAAAATGAAATTGTGTGAAGTGTTCATCTTAATAAATAGTTTGCCTTTATGCTTTTCTTGAAAAACCTTCTCTACATATTATTTTAAACACCGATATCAAAACCGAAACCATCTATCTCCCATCTGCAACTAAATGATGCTGGGAGACAATTTTCTTTGCAGCTCAGGAAAGTGCTATGGCAGCAAGATTTCCAGTGAGCTGCTTTATCCGGGGGGAGGACGACCCAAACCACTCACTAATTAGGTGTTTGAGGGAGAAAGTGTTCTGCCGTGAATCTGCCCCCAGCATTCACAAGGCACTGACAGTATAAGAAAGAAACACTTTGGATCATCGTCAGGAGAGGCTACGGGGGAAGCCTGGCTCAGCCAGAAAAAGGACAAAGCCTCTTCGTCAAACACGAACCACAACCTCCAGGAGCTGCAAAGCCATCCGTTAACATTATTTTTTATCATTTTCCAGCTCTTTGCACCTCCAGGGCGTTTGCAGCGCGGGAGGCAAATAGGGCACGGAGCCAGGCACGGCGACGTCTGGGGGACGCCTGGTCGGGGCTGGAAACAGCGCACTCAGAGATTTTTCATAACAGCCCTGCCGAGGTGCAGCTCAGTCACTCGCTTGGATGCCATCGCTTATCCCATGCGATGCTGCTCCTGCCAGTACTTTAAATGACTGCTCAATCCACCCCCGATTTCTGGATTGCATCCTCTGACTTCTGCTGCCAGCCACCGGAGCAGGGAGCACCAGGCTATTTTACAGTGCTTGCTCAGAGCTTTTCTGCTAGATGGCCTCCAAAATATATACATTTTTCAGCACAAAGAAAGACAACTCCAGCCCAGTTTGACCTAGTAAATACCAACTAACCCCGCAGTGCGGCCTTTGGAAATCAAAGATTAGGATGTCCACAGTATTCACATTTTCCAGCTGTGACAGCAGATCTATCAGGAACTTAAGCAACCAGCTGATCACAGGCACTCCCTCTCTCACACACACGCTCCTCTCCCGTCAGATGATACATTGCCCTGTTTTCAGGCTCTCCCATCACCCGGAGCTTTTCTGAGCCATTCCCAACATCTGGCCGTGGCCCCAAACCTGCACCCCCGCAGCCAGTGCCCAGGTCGTGCGGGCGGTGCTGCCCTTGCTCCAGGCTGGAGAATGTCACCCTGCAAAGCCCCGGCTGCCGGACACGGTGCTGCAGAGGACGCAGTGCAGCTACCCCATCGCTCACCCAGCCTTCCTAATGGATTCAAGAAACTAATTCACGCTTGTATCAAATATTAAAGAGACAAACCTACATTCATGACACAGGCTCGCTGCCGCTGCTACATTTTTGGACCATCTGCCTGCCTTTTATTTCATTCTACAACATATACATTAAATCTTATCAAACAACCAATTATGAAAGAAATCAGATCTATTAGCACTAGAAGCAATCAGTTATGGCTTCTCAAATGTTCCGTCTCATTTCCTTCAGTCACTTCAGCCTTATCTAGATCTAGCTTTTAATCTGCCCACTCTGCGGGATCACTAACTCCTTCTCTGCCAGGCACAATTCACCGTCGCTGGGCAGACAGAAAACACCTCTTCAGCAGGTCTGTAATCTCTTCCAGTTACATTTTGCCAGCAGAGCTGAAGAACTTTTGGTTTCTCCAAGCCGGTGTTGATGGCGTTGCCTCTCCCAACTACACAGCAGGCTGCCTCGGCTCACGTGGGAAGATTTTTGGACACCACTTACTGGAGGAATTGCCATAAACCGTCTCACAGAATCACAGAATCACAGAATGTCTGGGGTTGGAAGGGACCTCAAAAGATCGTCTAGTCCAATCCCCCTGCCGGAGCAGGATTACCTAGACCATATCACACAGGAACGCGTCCAGGAGGGTTTTGAATGTCTCCAGAGAAGGAAAACCGGGCACACATGCTTCCCACCCCACTCGGAGCGTGGTACGTGCTGCGTGCCCCTCTGAGGGTGCATCCAAAGTCAATCAAGTAATATCAAATCTGGGGGTGCTGGGCGGCCTTTCATTGGAAAGTCTCCAATAAAGTGCCTGAATTTTTCATGCATTCAAGGGAGACCTATAAAGTAAATCTCAACTCAGGTCTTAATTATAAAGCTAAAGGTTGCATTGCTAATAATGCCAATACTGCAGCCTGCAATCATTAATAGTTAACACATGCGCCGCAGGCGTTGTTCCTCTAACGGACCTGAAATATTGATAAGCGGAGCTGGTGGAGCCAGGAGGAGATGGCACCCCGGCCCTCGCAGCGGGCAGCGCGGTGGCTGGAGGACTTGGAAACTGCTGCTGAGCTTTCCCTGCCGCCCCAGTGCAGCCTTCCCCAAGCTGCATGAGCCAGATTTGCTGTGGGAATAATTTGTTTTTCTATCAAATGCACAGGCCACAGGAAAGGCCAAGTGCTGTTTTGCTTTTTAAGCTATCTGGGGAAGGAAAGCTCGATGGAGCAGTGTCATCGGCCTGGACATCGCTGCGAGACACCAGCCCAGAGCTGCACATGCACTTTGGTCCATGCAGAAAGCAGCCGCAGCCAACGACAGCGCGCGTTTCCATTAGGGAGATGCTGGTTGTCCTGCATTCACTTCACAGTAACATCTGTTACACGTGATAAAAGGAGCAAATCTGCCTAATACTTTCTTGCTACAGAGAAACCACTTGTGTCACTTCGGTATATCAAGAGGCTGAATTTCTGGCTCGCTTAGAAAAACAACTTCAAGCAATCAAAGAAATTCTGATCTATAGAGATAGATTATGGTTGTCAATAAACACGCCTTCCCCCAAAACGATGGTGAGTTGTAATGAATCCCTAACAGACAGTAAGGCTCAGCAAGGAATGCCACTGACTGCACAAAGCCAAAGCTGATGTGAAGTAGGGTGCTAACCTCACTGCCTTTTTACTGCTGTCCTCACCTCTGCACGCACACTCTTTCTACCCCAGCACGGCCCGGCCGCCCGCTGGCACGCTGCCTTTCCTGCAGAGCTCAGCCACGTGCCATCGCCCTGCTGAACTTTGTCATGGTCCATGATGCAAATTTGAAGGGATTAGAAAGGTGCACTGGGCAGGGACCTTCTCCGTATCACACGCCTCTGTTGGGAGCACATCCCAGAGACCGGAGGGAGAGGGCAGCTTGGCAAGGGGAGCGGGGAGGTCGACGCGCTGCCCAGGGAGTAGAGGGCTGGGGCCCGCTCCCACCCGCTGCTCACCTGCGATACTGTGATGCTGCATTTCTTTGCCAGCTCTTCTTTGGCTTCTTCACTGGGGTAGGGATTACTGAGGTGGGAGTAAAAATACTCATTCAAGATTTCTGTGGCTTGTTTACTGAAGTTACGCCTTTTCCGTCTGAAACGAGAAAAGAAAACCACGGCTGTTCTTCCAGATGCAAACAGGACCCCAGCAGGGTCAGCCGGGGTGGGAGCGACCCTTGTGTCACACGCCCGTGCCACAGCACGCAGCAACACATCAGCACCATCTCAGCACCCCGAGCCCTTTGGGGCAGCCCTCTGCCAGGGCTCTGGGCACAGCAGGCTGTGACGCCCACCCCCAGCCCTGCAGGGACCTGAGCTCTGCCCCCAGCCTCGCACCATCCCCTCTGCAAGGCACTTCGTCCCGGGGGTGCACAGGCCATGTCGTGTGCTGTGGCAGAGCACAGGACGAGGCGGACGGCGAGGCAGGGCGCCGAGCTGGGCAGCCTGCCCGCAGCACCGCTGCACCCAGGATGCAGCCCAGCCCCAGCCTCCCGGCTGTCAAACGGCTCTGTGCTGACAGCAGCCTGGCAAACCTCTTTCCCCGCAGCAGCGGGTCAGCCAGGGTTCTGCGCAGGTGTCTGGGGTGAGCACAGTGGAAAGGACACTGCCGTGTCCTTACGTAGCCCTGGCCGAGCTAATTGGCTTCCGCGAGCCAGTGGCTTTCAGGGCTTTGGGAGGGAGACCCATCTGTGCACCCTCCTGCCGAGGGCTGCGCGGGGCCCAGGCACTCACACCGTGGATGGGACCGAGGTGTGCAGGAACACGCAGCCTCTCCGGAGCACTGCTGGCAGCACCGGCCGGGGCGCAGCGCTCCCACCCGGCACAGCCCACCCAGCACAGCGCACCGGCCCGCTGCCGCGCTCCCACCGCACCGGCCACAGCGGCAGCGCCCGCACAGCTGCGGTGCCTCCCCTCCGAGCCCACTCTCCTTCTCCCCACAACACCCTCTGGAAAGCAGCAGTCAAACGCGCCCCTCGGAGCTCCCTTCCCTGCAGGGCTGGTTGCGCCCCAGGCCAGCCGGCAGCCGAGCGGCAGTCCCCCGCGATGCTGCTAACTGCGCTGTATCCCGGAGCAGGCAGACTCGCTCCCTAGAGCTGTGTTTATCTCATTACTGTGCTTCCGCTCATTTTCCCTTATTTACCTTCCTCCTTTTTAAAGAAATCACTTTAAAATGTGCATCTGCAAGCTTTACCTTTTGCAGTTATTGGAGCTCTCCACAGACTTTTCCTCCAACTGTTAGTAATTACCCTAATTTGCCACACCTGCCAGTGACCTCCTTGTTAATAAAATTATTTTGCTCTTGTTTAGCTCCTCACAGCTTTCAGGTGTGAAGCATGAGCTAGCTGCTGGCGGCAGGCTCTGCGTGGTGCCTGCTGCTCCTCCCTGCTCCGCCGGGCTCTGCCAGCTGCCGGGGCCCTGCTCTGCCGAGGGGAGCCCTGCGAAGGGGATGGGGCTGGGGACTGATACCCCATCCCGTCGGGTATCAATCAAACCTGGCTGTGCCCATAAACCCCCTCTTAATCCCCCTCCGCCCGCTTCCTCACAGCCTGCAGAAAGCACAGCCGGCTTTGGAGGCTGGGGCCCGGGCTCTCCCTGGACTGCCCCACAACCCCCCCTTCCCCCCAGAAAGCCGGGGCACTCGCCTCTGCCTTACCTGGCATCGAGGAACCTTGATCTTAAGATCATTACTGCTTCACAAGTACTTTGTTTGAGTTGCATCTGGATGGAGCTGAATTTTCGATGAATGATGCCCACCATCCTTTCGATCTCCTTGGGAGAAATGGGACGTGTCCTGCTCTGCTCTCGGAGAAGGTTCATCACGTGCGTGGTAAATTCATTACACGCCTGCGAAGGAAGGAGAGGCTTAGAAATGGTTTTGTGCCGTCCCACAAGGACACAGCTGCCCCATGGCCCCAGCCAGACCGCGGCAGAGGAGAGGTCGGCACTGGTGCAGGTAATGGCTGTGGGCAAGAGGAGGATGCGGGCAGGGACCAGGGCGCACTCAGCAGCCAAGTGAGCAAACCCTGGCAAGGGCCGTGCCCGAGCGTGGCCCGCGCCACGCTGCCGAGGCGCTGGCGGAGGGCAGGCACGAGGAGCCATCAATTATCAGCCCCAGACTATGCAGGTGAACAGACACGATGATATAAACTGCTCCAGGCTGCATCATCAACAGCCGCCGCCTGATCCGAGCCTCCGCACGACCCGGCGCTGTCACGCTGGCATCCCGGCTCCCCGGCGCAGGCTGGAAGCTGCCACGGACTCCACTGATTTATGTCTCCCTCATCCCTTTCAAAAACAAACCCCGGGACGGCTGTCTGCTGGGCAGAGCGGCGCGGTGGCCACGGGGCTAATCCCTTCCCGGGCCAGCCTGGTATTCCAGCACGTTTCGGGCACTAACCTACCCCCATCCCGACGGCGCCCTGGGAAGAGGAGAGGGGCCTCCATGGGGTGTCCGGGCTGTGCAAGGCGAAGGGCTCCCTGCTCCCCAACCCTCGGCAGACGAAGGTGGGCTGCAGTCACGGCCAGATGAGGCCCAAGGACTTCGCTCTTGTGCATCTAACGTACGGGCGATGAGCACGATGCTCAGCATCAGTGAATCACATGGAGGAAACACTGCAAGTATCTTGTCTGGACCACATACGTCACGTATCTGTTTGACTCTAGCTCCCCTTTTTCCTCTAAAGCCAGGGTGAAAAATATCTACATAATTTGTCTGACGACTACATTTTCAGGGATTCTCCTGCATTTCAATAGATGGTGCGAGGGAAAGAGTTAAAAGTGAAAAGTTTATGCATCTAAAAACTCATAATTTCCTATAACATTTGCTGAACGTCTCACAACTTATTAAGTGAAACCATCTATGAATGCAAATGCTGATTAGCAATTTGGCAATAGCCCAACGTTCGCAGAATTCACATAGCTTTTCTTTAAACCAGTAGTTCATACATGATTAATTAGAACATCTCATTTATGTAGTGTGCACTTTAGCTCATTACTCTAAGTAAAATTCGTTAAGTATTTACATTTAGATAATTAAAATCTGGGTACACCCTTAAGAAAGATGCATACACTTCAGGCAAAGTGATTTTTTTTTCTTTACACTACTGAAAGTAAATTACAGGCTAATTTACATCCTCGCAGTGCCCGTTTGGAGGCAGCGCTCCGGCTCGGCGAGCCTTGGGGCGGGCACCCTTCGCCTGCCGCCGCCGAGGTGGCTGCACCAGGACCGCGTCCTTCCCGCGTGTCACCTGCCTGGGCAACCACACAGAAGCTTGGGCTCAGCCATCCCACTGATGGCAAATGCGCCGGCTGCGGCTCATCCGGTACCTGATGCCCAGGGTCAGGTAACGCAGGCACCGACCGCAGCAGCTCCCTCCCTGAGGCAAGAGCGCGGCTCCGACTGCCCCAAAGACCCGGCCGGATCCGAGTATTTGGCACTGAAAGAGCACTCCTTGCACACAGCCTGCCACGTGCCCCCTCGTTTGCAGATCCAGGGAATTCAACTTTAAAGTACAATAAAAATGGCAACTGTTGCGTTAAAAATATTTTCAGATATGTCTTTTCTATGAGAAATATTTCTCCACAAATATAGTACCAAAAAATCGTGCGGTTCAAAGCTAAAATGAGTTTCTTGCTTTCAAGAAGCAAAAATTTTTCCCTGAATTTACTTGAATTGCTTGATGAGACTTCATTTGGTTACAGCTGCTTGGAGAGCCCGGTTTGGATTTATCTCCACCAGCACCTCCCATCTGCAGAGCTCCTTCAGCGCAGCGGAGTGGAAGTAAGCTCAGAAGACCCCGATGCTTTGTCTTGTTTTCTCTTGTTTATTTATAGCGTCCGAGCTACTTGATCCCTTTTCCAGCACTATTTTTCAGGCCTCTGCTTGGTGCCCGAGACATTATTAATAATGTCAGGTTATAAGTGATGGCCTTGTTAACCTGCTCAGAAGCCTTGTAGGAGCGGGGATGCTCCTGCTGGCCTTAATGCTTCATCAAGACTCCTCAGACAAGAGCAAGAAAAAGAGAGGAAACGGCCCAAACCAGTGTGTGGGGCACGGCGCCAGGCAGGGCTCCACGGGGCCGGGTGTCTGCCGAGCAGCCACGCTTCACCCCATTTGGGGGGAATTCAGAAGACGTCTGTGAACTCAGGGAGCAGGTTCCCAGCTGCTCCGGGAGGCCTGGGACCCTTGCAGTACTTTTGCCTACAGCAAAAAATGTATTTCAGTGTAATTATAGCAGATAGCTTTCAATATGTCATCTCTGTTATAGGAGCTGTAAATTATGGAAGGAGCTGCCTGTGTACGGCCATTTCTCCCGGCGCACGGCGCGGGGAGAGCTGTGGGATGGTGTGACACACTTTCCATTTCGCTCTCTTTTTTTTCCCCGAGCGCATTCCCCTAACTGGCAACAAACGTCAGGATCAAGCTCTGCCCGGAGCGCGTCTCCAGGCACTGCTCCCCGGCGCGGGCAGGTGCCCCTCTACGGGGCTCCCCGGCTGCAGGAGGGCCCTGGGTGCCTCGGCTGCGGAGCCGGGCGCTGCGCTGAGACAACCCGGCAGGAGACAGTTTGCTGCAAGGCCGGGGAAATTATCATACTCCTGTCGAGCAGCCGCTGCGCGGTGTCAGCATCGACAGGGAAGTGAACGCGTTCCAGAGCAGCTCCACCTCCCTCTCCTGCTCCTACCAGCACTTGAGCATCCTCCAAAGTTTCCCGTGGCGTGGACGGATGGCTGTGACATTTCAGCCGAAACCTTTGTAAATGGAGCTACAGGGCTAAAAATGCTGCTGCTTCCCCCACATCATTAAACTTATTAGAGGCAAAGGACACTTGCCAGGAAACAGCTGCAAGCACCGACCGGCAGCTGCTTTGGCCCCAGCTCTGCTCCAGCCTCCGGCCCCGTGGTTTTATCAGGCACACTCCTGCGGCTGGCGGCACGCCGGGCCCTGCAGCGCACGGAGAGCCCGAGGGTCCGCGCAGGACATTTGGGGTCCTTGGAGGGGGCGGGGGGGTCGTTTGAGGGAGAAAAGGAGATTTGTACAAAGCCCCTGTCAGTTATTTGCTCAGTTATTTGTTCACCACTTGAACAACACAGTGAAAGAGGCAGCACAGATGAGGCAGTGCTGGTGGCACCTGAGCCACACCGTGCCACCGGCACCCGAACCGCACTGTGCCACGGGCACCCGAACCGAGACCTTTCAGAGGGTCTTCACATGAAAAAAAGGGAAACTCTCAAATCAAGAGACCTCAAGGCGCGCAGGCCCTGCTTCGAGGGACAGACAACTCTCCTCCTCTCTCCCTCTCTGGGCTGGCTCAAGGGGAGAAACACGGGCTCAGGTGCTGCTTTGGTGCGGTTACAGACACCAGAAAACACTCAGGCATGCAAGACACGCGGCCTGGGCCCAGCGAGCAGCTCCTCGAAGCCCGACGGGCTCCCGTACTGTCACGGCTCCTTACGGGGAGAGTGGGGGGGGCAGGGGAGGAGGGGACGTGGTCCGGAGCCGGGCAGCGGCGGGCACTGGCAAGCGGAGGTGCGGAGGAAGCAGCGGCAGGTACACGTACAACTGAGAGGCTGATGTCTGACCTGTTCATATTTCTCCAGCTCTGTGTGATAGATTTGTCTGATCTGGGTCAATTTGGCTCTGTAATCTGAGTGTTCAATAGAGTTATCTGAAGACCCTCCAGAGGCTGCTGCGGCTGCAGCTGCTGCCGCCGATCCCCCACCTTTCTCCGGACCTGAGACTCCTTCTGCCAGAAGCATATTGTCTAGTCTCATTAGCTGGGGATCGGGAGGGTCTTCCTCCTGGGCTCCTCGGATGCTCAAACCTTGGGCAGAAAAGAGAGAACAAGAGAAAACACAGTCAGTATTTCTCGCATCTGCCCGGCCGCTGCCCGCTCGCTGCACGCCTGCGAGGAGCCCTCCTGCCCGCGGGGCCACGGGGACGGGACCTGCCCACGGCCCTTCCTCCGCCCCTGCGCTGGGACCCCACCGGGCACCCTCCTCCGGGGGCGGCCCCGCGAGCCGCAGCCCAGGCAGGTGCCGTGGGGCGATGGCAGGGCTGTAGGACCCTCTCGGTTCCCACACAGGGCAGGAACATTGTCGGGGGGCTTTTAAAGGACCCTGCAGAACTTTCAAACACTTCACTGTAAGTATTAAAGGAGTATTCGCATGAGCACACAGACATGTGCCTTCCGGTTGTTTTCCAAGACAGCTGAATCTGCGCAAGGCTGGCACTATCCTGTACATTATATCACTTTGTTGCAAGACAGTGTGGTAAAAGTAAGTGCATTATTTATTTGGAAATAATTGATTTGCTACTCATTTCCTTCCAAACGGATCTAAGCACTACGGTACTCTTAAGGAGACTCGCACCACTGGATGCCACCCCTCCTACGAGGTCCAAGCGCTGGTTTAAAATGCCTGGGGAGAAAGCTGCCGCTCGCTCCTCGGCTGCAGAGACTGCAGGCAGAAAGCAGGGAGGTGCTGCGGCTCCCACCCACACAAACCCCACAGTCGCAGCCGTTCCCATGTGTGCCCGCAGCCTCTGGCTCCACACAGGTGGAGCTGAAATTTCACGTGGGAGGAGGGAAATGGTGGAGACAGGACCGGGAGCATCGCCCCGGGAAGGGCCGGGGGGAGCGGGGAGCGGGGGCTCCGGCGGCCCCTCGCTCAGGGCAGCCCCGCTCACAGACAAGAAGGAATCAAACCTCCCCTGGCCGTGCAGGACCTCGGCTGCTATCGCGATGTCGGGATGCTGAGTATGAGTTTAAAATAGCCAGTGCTCTCGCGCTGTATTGTTGGTAACAGCGCTTTAAATCTGATTTTTGTTTTAAATCGAGAATTTCCAAAGTGATGCTCAGTCAGCAATCTCTTCTGCATCCTATAGATCAAGGCTGACAATTTGTAAGTTTAATCAGGTCATGCAGGCATGGTGCCAAGCTGTTATCAACGGTGCCGAAAAGAAAGTTTAAAAATAATTACAGTAGTACAAAAATCACTAGGGCTGTGGCTTCTTGAATCAACATTTCCATTAGAGATGTAACACGACCGCGTACATCCCAGCCCAATTAACCTCTCTCCATCTGTTTAAGGGCAGGTACTCGCGGGTCCCGGGGGTCTGCCGTTGGCACCCCGCGTGTTCGCAGCGGTGCGGGCTCCGGAGGGGCTGCGCCAGACGTGGCAGCACCAAACCCAGCTGCCACGCACGCAGCTGAGCACCAGCCACGCTCTGCGCTAGCGGGGAACAGCAGCCGCTCCCCTGCAAACAGAACTCACCCGTGTGTCCTAAACCCCCGCAGAGCAGGAGGCGACCCCCTGACGGGCCAACCCTCCAGACTCAAGAAAGCACAGCACTAATTTTGCTCTAAAATACACGTTTTAAACCTGTCACCTTCATTTAAAACTATAATTCCATATAATTTCATGGGAATAATAAAAATGTCTCATCCTCTCTTTAAATTACTCTGTTGCCTGCTCAGAGGTCCACACACGAGCGCGGTTTGACAACACCACGCGCCGTCCCGGCACAGCCCTGGGCTGGCACAGGCGCGTTGGGGACAGCCCTGCCACGGCTCCGGCCACCCATGCTGCTGCCTGGGTGGGTGATGCCGCGCTCGGGGGTCCGCAGCCAAGGGAGCCCCGCGCCCACCCCAGCGGTGTGGGACCCGCTCTGGCCCTCACCCCTCCTTCCCTCGCACAGCTCCGGCCCGCGCGGCGCTGCCGACGGCGGGGTGACCCTCCTGTGCCGGCTCGGGGAGCCGTTCCTCCTGGTGATCCCACTCCTCTTCTGCTCTGCTGTCGGTATGTTTAACAACGTTCTGGTTTCAATCCGCTCCAGCTCCTGTTCCCTTCTCATGAATGATTTCTACTGTTGTTTCTTGTTTTCGCTTCTGGCCCGTTCCTCAGCCCGTGTTTCCTGTGCTCTGTTCCAGCTGGTTTTCCCCAGCTGCATTTCTCTATGAACCCACTCACCCTCCCAGCATCGCAGCAGCAGTCCC
>NC_090673.1:727500-772500 GCF_013368605.1 Nyctibius grandis
TGCCCAGCGTCCCCACAGGCAGGGGGCTGCGGGGGGCCCCGGCGCTTGGCCAGCTCCCCGGCGGTAAATCAGGCGAACGAGGCCTCCGCTTTAACGCCGCAAAATCGCACGCTTATGTAAAAATATGATCAAAGTTTTATACATGTAGAATTTCCTAACAATAAATCACACAAATGGATATCTACACCGGGTAATAAAACTGAACAGATTCTAAACTGATCGGTAAAGTTGCTCATAAATTGTTGTTTTTAGCAAGCTGTAAACAAAAGCTGCATAAATACCACACGAGCCTTATAATGTAACCAGGTACCCAGCGCAGGGCTCCAGCTGCTCTGTTTGCAGAGAAAATGCACCGGGTTTGGACAATGTTCAGAACTCGTTCGTTATTGCCCAGCACAAACATTAGATCTCCTGCTTGATGTACTGGCAACAAAGGGAAAGGAACGAGTAGAAATACCTGCTGCCGACTTCGCTGTCTCTCGTGGTGTTCTCCCCCTCGCAGAGGCTCACACGCCATTACGTACCTCGCTGCGGTGTGATGGGGCTGTGCGAGGCACAGCTCTTCCCTGGGCTCTCTGTATTTTATTTAATTGCATTTCAACAAAACAAAGCACGCACATACATATCCATGCACACCACGCACTAAAGGTGATCCTTACCTGAGAGGGACAGAGCCTATGCGGGATTCCCAGCCCAGAAATCACAGACGAGCACACTGTAAATTCTCATCTTTTTCGAACACCCGTTTCAGAATGAAACAGAAATGCTCGTTTTAGCTGCCTGTCCAGAGGTGACACGCAGCCAGCGAGCCCCCAGCACGGGGCCCGCAGATGAGGTTACCAGCACAGAGGACTTCGAACCTGCCAGGGAAAAGCCCTTCCCAGAGCGGGTGCTTCAGGTGGTGAAGGCAGAGATGTCAGCTTTGATTTGAGCTAACAGAAAGGAACCTTTGGATGGAAAAGCTCCAGGACCTTTGAATTAAATGAAAGACCAGAACACTCCACAGAATGTCTGCAATAACAGTCTCTACAGAAAATTATGAGGAACTACATAAATCCACCCTCTTCCTCTTCACACAGGCTCATTAAAGCAGTACTGACTCTCTGGGCAGCTATAATTCTGCTGAGTGATACCCTGGAATCACCCTGTCAATACCCAGTGGTGTGCTGCCTCTCCAACTATCTGTGCCCCTAATATTCCTCTCTTTGATGGGATTTGCTGACCTTTAATCTGATGCTAGTTTACTCTCATCACTGAAGTGCAAGTCAGAGAGCAATAAAACCGCAACCTCACTGATTCAAAAGGGAGAGCTAAAGCGCCACTAACTGTGAATCTAACCTTTCGTAATGGCTCTCCCCTTAAAAGGGGAAACATGAAGTGCAAGGCAGCTAAAACAAACAATATTTAATGCTGACTGCAAGATTTATTGCAGCCCTCTTTGCATGAGTATTAAATTGGAATTTCAGGGCTGTAAACTGAGGAAGAGGAGAGGGACAGCCAGCGCAGACGGAGCCGCGGCCCCGCGCAGCACCTTTCCCACGCCACGGGCACCGCTGGCAGCGACCGGAGCAGGGCACCGGCAGCCGAAAGGGGCGGGAGGCGACACAGGGGATGGCCAGCTGGAGCTGACCGAGCAGAGACCTGACCCCAAAAGGGCAAACGGACCCCGAGCAGCGCAGGGTGGTGACAAGCGTAAGCTGCGCTCCTGATGCGAGGGAGATGCACGCACAGGCGTGCACGAGCAACCCCTCCCGGGGAGCCCAGCACTGGAACTGGTGTTGGACAGCCCCGGGGAGCAGCCCCGGGCCCCGCAGCCACGCACGGCATAGGCTGCCGAAACACGGAGCTGCTCAGCCCCTCACACCACCCTGTGCCACCGCGGGATGTGCAAAGCACCTGCAGAGTCATCATGGCCCTTAACCACGAGCCGGGGCCACCAGGGAACGAGAGACCTCGAGCTGCTCGAGAGGGTACGGGGTGAGGCTGCCCATCAGGATGGGTCCCTGGGCACAGGCAACAGAGGGCTGCAGCGGGGGCAGAGGAGGGATGGGGAGCGGTTTGTCCTGATCGAATCCATCCAGCTGGGTGGCCCCCAAAACGGGTCTCCCTGGGAGGAGCCACTGTTTAGAACATGTCCATTGTAAGAGGGAAATCAAGTGGAAATAAAGGTTATTCTCAAAATGCTGGTGCTCTTCCCCAGAGGAGCCACTGGGGGCTGTCGCTTGGCTTCTCCCCATCTCTCAAGCCCCGAGCACGGGGGCAGCTCCAGCCGGCAGCTCAGCCAGGGTCCCCCCGTCCACCTGCGCTCGTCACCGTCCAGCGGTGTCACGAACAGATGCAATCATCAGTAAAGAGCTGGAGAACGGCCTGTCTCTACACGTGCCGCACAACATCTCCACCTATTCTTTTGTTTACTCCATAAACTGCAGGAGATCACGGCTTCCAACGTGAGCCAGATTTTCCAACGGGTGCGGGCACTTTGCCTGTCCCAGAGGGGCTCCTCCTGCGCTGGTGGGCTGGGGTGAGGGAGCGCAGACGGGCACTGACCCTCCACTGCCCCATCAGTGCCCCTTGAGTGGCTGCTCCCACGGCCAGCACTAGAGGGGTGTGACCGGTACCTCCTAGGGGGTCCGGGCTGGCGGAGTGCCTGCACGAAGCAAGCCTATAAAGGAGACAAATCTCGCACGTTGTATACACACAGATCAACGGAAAACACAACCAAAGTCACATCACAAAGTAAAAGAGAAATTATTGCATAACAAATTTCTCTGCAGCTCTCTGGGGAAAATAAAGACTGACAGCTCTGGGTTTAACAGGTGCTGCTAGAAGATGAGCTACTTATTAATACTGCTCGGAAGGAAAAGGATGATAAAAACTATAATGTGATTAATTATTTATGTTTATGAGCATGATTTTTAAGAGTTACAGTTTGTCATGCAAATCACTCGGTCTGGTTCGACTCGGCACGTCACACCCCAGAACGTGCCCGAGGGCTCTTCACAACACGCGCAGCGATTACCGCGGCACCGGCGGGGCAGCAGACCCGCGGGCAGACGACGGCGTGCCACCCGGCCCCGAGCCCACCCTGCCTCCGCACCAAGCGCTTCACTGCCACGGACAAACGCAGCGGCAGCATCATCAGAGGGGGAAGAGAATGAAGCAGAAGTTTCTCATAAGCGTAAAAGCCAGGACAACTCTTGCAGCCGCTCTCCGCTGGGCGCGACTCGCTTTGGGGGCAAACCGCAGGCAGAGCGGAGCAGGCGAGAGCCCCGGTCCCTGCGTGGTCCCTGGTCCCCTCCAGCTCGGAGGCACTGCTGGTCCCTGCGGAGATGACGGCTCCCTCCGGTCCCGCTGCGACCCGCACACGCAGAGCGTGGCCACCAGCCACGGCACCGGGGTCCCGCGCCGCAGAGCTGCGGCACCGGCATCGCCAAACCAGCCGCGGATTTGCACGTGGCAATTACTGCACAAACCACCACCCAGCACTCCTGAAGAGAAAATTGGAAGCGTGCATTTGCAGAAACTCACAAAGCCAGACTTTGTCAAACCTAACAGGTGCTGATAAGGGAAAAGCTTTTATAAGGGATACTAAGAGATGTATCAGATGAGAGCAAGGCTGAATACAAAACAGTATTAGTATAAAAAAGAACAAAGAAAAGGCCTGCTTCCGCGTAAGAACTGGTAGTACATTAAAAATTTAAAACCTGGCACGACAAATCTGGATACTCCCTGCAGAAGACAACTGATATTAATGAACAGGCCTGTGCATTCGTTGTCTGGGATCCCAGAGGAAAAAAATAATGCTGGTTACATGGATTTTTTTAAAGAGAAATCCTTCCCTGCACAAACAGCTCCTCTGCCAAATCACCAGATTATTCCTGGCAGTTTTAGCCTTAAAAAGCATCTAAAACTAGTCCCCTGCCTGAGGACAGGATCCACCTGAAGGTACCTCATTGCTCCGTGCAACTCCTCAGCACGGGACTCCGCCGAAGCCTGGCTCAGGCTTGGCTCAGCCGCCCCCCTCAGCCCCAGACACAGCCGCTCCCTCGGGACAAAGAGGGGTTGGTTCCTGTGACGTTTGCCCTGGCAGCGCTCGGGGAAGGCCGAAGGAAAGACAGCACGGGGCTCCCTTGTTTACACGGGCCTTGTCGGCTCCTGGACACGGGCACGGCCAGCCTGGGTGCGGGGCTGCGGCCACGTTTGTGGCCAGGAGACAATACCCAGAACGCTGGGAAATGCCAAGCAGAGCACAGGCTCCTCTGCCCATGGGCACCAGCACCAACAACTACCCAGGCTGTAATGAAGGGCGGGAGAAGCGCTCAGCTGGCGTTTTCTCTTGGTTGGCAAGCATGATGTGAACGCCTCCATGGGAAACCTCCCCACGTTCTGCCCTCAGACTCTAGTGGCCACAGAGCCGGTCAGCTCCACAAACCATGCCATGGAGAGCAGAGACATTAACCAAAAGGAGCTGACGGAGAGAGGGCTGCGCTTGGAAGGAGGAGCTGGGCCAAGCCAGGGAGCGCCAGGGCACCGAAGCCCAAGGAGGCACAAGGGGCTCAGCCCCTCGGCCGAGCTGGCCACGCCGGTCCCAGCCCCTGAGAGCTGTCCCCGAGCCCCGGCTTCTCCCCTTCACTCCCAAAGCCCATGTGGCCCCTCGCTGGAAGCGGCTCTGGGAGCACACCATCGTTGTAGTGCAACGCAAATCCTGGGGAAACCTAACGAGCGCCGCACTCCTGAGGTGGCTGGGGCTTCGGGTGGAAACCCACCTGCCTGCAGCAACGCGGGGCAGGGAGCTGGGGACATCAGCGGTTTACACCAGGGTCACCCGCACAACGCACAATTACGCTGGGCTGAACCGCGTTACAGGGAATGCCCCGAGTTTTAAACTGTCATTAGAATATCGTGGCCTGATTTTAACAATACAGCAGCGCTTCTAATGATCTTTAAGGTAATTCGCTATTCAGACCCCAAGCAAAAGATGCAAATGTACCACTGAAAGCTCCTTATTAAATACCCACAGGCTACAGTTCTGTACAATAAGTGGTCCAGGTCTTTTTAGAACATCCTAATTAGATGAACAGAGATGCAGAAAAATGCAAAACCAGGTCATGCAGCAAAAATGTTGGGGGGAAAAAAAAGCTGCCAAACAACCCCCCTGCAAGCCCCTCATTAAATACCCTCCCCCACACTGCGTCCCTTATTAAAACCCTTGCAGTGTGATGAAGTGGAGCCAAAGGCTTCCAGCCCCCCATCGCCCCCAAAATAGAGGTGACCGTTATTGTTAAAGTTAAGTTTTCAGCTTATTGCCAGGGATATGTCTAAGTGATGATATAAATAATACTATGAATAATACATTAAGCAAAAAACCCAATCTGAAATTAAATTTGCCTTGGGTTATCTCCCTTTTTACTATATCCATACAGAATTATTATGCGCTAAGGGGGTTTAAAAAAAAAGCTAATATCAAGGTAACACTTTTTCCCCTTTGAAAGTAGCAAGAATTGCTACCCCTGAAAAGCTGCTGTGTTACACCAGAGACTTCGGGGCAGAACTTCCCTTCTTCCTGAAATAAGGGGATAAACTTGGAGACAGGTTTCAGGGCTGACTGGTACGATTCTCCTCTGCACGACTCAAGCAGAGATGTTTGCTCTGGCCTGGCGCGCCGGCACGCGAAGAAACGTGCAGCTTCATTTGTGGGTGCACTGAGGGTCATCAGACCCTCCCGCCTGCCCTCGCTGGGGTAATTTACTTTCAGTGCTCGGAGCTGGTCTTACATTTATTTGATCTTTATGTCTCCAATTTAGCTCGGATGAGTACCAGCCCTTCACTCACTGGCTGTTTAGCACTTAGCACTGACCTTGCTTTGATTTCCAAAACACTCCCGCCACGGCCAGCGCAAGCAGAACCGGGACTAACCAGGCTCACGCCGGGTGAACTCCCGACTGTACCTGGACGCCAGCCAGAGGAGAGGAGTGTCACAGCAGGAGCTGGGGCGGTGAATGGGGCCGTACACTGAGACCAAGCACCTGGGTCTCTGCCAAAATTGCAGTGTGATTTTAGATAAACGACTTCTTCTCCCCATGCCTCAGCATCTTCAGAAGGCGAGTAAGACTGTGGGTACTTGGGTCACTCTACAGACCCCTTGGGAGTCTTGGCTAAAAAGCACTCGGAACTGAGGCCTTGAAAATGTATTGGCACCTATTCCAACCAACCCCAAGGCACCAGGACAGCCAGTCCTCTGCCCCTGTACCAAAAGCAAGCTGTTTCCCTTCTGAACACAGTGCCACAAGGCAATAGAGACGGCCTGGAGACCTTCTGAACTACTGCCTCCGTCCATCAGGTCCTTCAGGTGACTCTCCGTGCCACCGGGGACGTGCATCCCGCTGTCAACCCGCTGCTAAGGCACTCCAAGTACTGGGGCACTAATGCAAATTATGGCAGTTCACGGGTTGGTTTTGTCATGTGAACATTAGTTCAAAGGCAACCCACTGAGACCGGAAAAACTCGCCTCCTGAATTCTCCGAGAGAGAACATTTGGGTGATCAGTGACAGAGTCTGGGAGGCTGCAGAAGGGCAATCTGCTCTGCTCTGCTCCTGCGACAGCCAGCCCAAGCACTGTCTTACACCTTGGCTGGCTTAGGTGGGGACATCTGCACTCATTCTATGTCCATAGGTGTTTCCATAACACCAAGTAGAAGGTCTTTGGTGCCAACACACCCCGGCTCTCGCCTTGGATTCCTGAGCCTCGCCTGGGAGTGACGATGGGAAAGAAATGGTTAATGCACTAATTACCATAATTAAGAATTACCAATTTAATTATAGCTGAGAATATTAATGCTGTAACATTTGTTGGAGTGCAGAAAACAAACCTTTAATGCACAGACTTTGTTCGCAAACATCTAATGGAGCCCTCCTCCACTTCGCTTGGTGCTTCAGCGCTGACACAACAGCGATAGGTTCAGACTGAAGAACTTGTCAGCAATCAGGCAGGAGGAGGCTAATTAGCTGGCAGGTTAATGAGTGTGATGGCTCTTGACAGCATTTTGTTACAGCCTCTACTGTATTTAAACAATAAATGATTATTACTTAAACACAGTGGAGACAGTCTTATTAGCAGAGCTAGACCATATATTTATTTTCATAAAAATAAGATTAATTCCTTAGCGTAAAGAATAAAATGTAAAATTCTGGCCGATTATAGTCCCACCTCTGAATCTCCATGGTATCTTGTCAGAGGAGGAGAGCGAAGGTTTCGGAAGTCCCTGTGCTCTCCACGAGAAGGCATTATGCACTAGCACCAAACGCCTGAAGCCCGGGTGGCTATAAAACATGAACAGCAGCGATGCCATTTGAAGAGCTGCCTTGTTTGCCAGCCACGCCAAAATGCACACAGCAAATTCTTTCTCATTTCCCCCCCCAGCATTTGTAGCCTCCGTCCCCGTGTGCCACAGGTGCCGGGGCTTCGCCATCCCACCACCTTCAGGCTCAGGCCAGGCTCTGGGTTTTTCTTCCTTTGGCAACTGGGATTTTGGAGTAGGGGAATAGCTCTGTGGAGAGATTAACCCATTTCTCTGTCCAGTTAAGGGGGGAAGGGGGACACCTTACAGCACTCTTGCAATCCATAAACAGAATGAGAATGAGAAGGGAAGTGTCTACATCCCCAAAATCCGAAAGCACATCAACACAGAGCCCTTCCTGCAGAAGAGGCAGGCAAGAACAAGCCACTGGCTGTAGTCTGAACTGTATTTACAGGACAGGCAATTGCAAACATGTGTCCAGAAAAACCTTATCTGAAGAGAATTAAATTGAATCCATAGCTGTGTAATAATAAGGGAGGGTTATTTCAATTTAATATTTAGTGTTCCCTAGGAATTTGTACATAAACATGGAAGAAACAAAAGGCCTCACCTGCTGAGACTAATACCATTTTCGAAATTATTTTTGCATACATGAAAATGATTTGTGCCCCTCAGTGCTGCTGCTGAACACGTGAATAAAACCAGAAAAGGCAGTGAACTCCTCAAATCCTGCCCAACCCTCAATACCGCATTTTACCTATTTAGATTCAAAACACCCCAAGCTAAGGAACATGTAGCAGCAGCAAATGGCTGGTTACCACCCGGCAAACACAGTACGGTGGCTCCCGCGGCACACACGCACAGAGCGTCACTCCCACGACACCCCACCGCCCTGGGACCACGGGGCCGGGAGGGGAAAGGCCTGAAGGAGGCCCCGGCTCGCTCGTGCTGCTGGTGCCGGGGCCAACTCATGGCGGTGGACGGGCCGGCACGAGGTAGATTCCCCGGCAGAACTGCAGCCTGCCTCACCAAAGCCGGGCTCACATTCCTGGGGATAGACCCGGTCTGCAAAGGGTCCCCTGAATTCTGAGCCGTGCACACAGGGCACGCGGGCCGCTCGCTCACCTCACCCCGCACGGGAGCCTCCGTCGCGCGGAGCCACGCGCGGCCTGCGCGGCCGCACGGCGTACAGGCACGTCCAGCCCTAATTACACCTGCGTCCTGCAAGCTTTGCCAAACAGGGCAGACTCTTTCCTTCCCAGACCTGAGGATCCAAAGATCACACCGCGACAGTAAATACTGATAGGTGTGTAAATACACAGAACTCAGCAACAACACAAAACTTTCCCTACAAAGCTTTCGAACACCTTGGCTCGAAAGGGCTTATCTAAATTTTATTTTTTTACATTAAAATATTAATAGTGTTTGATAGAGCAATTGCAACCCAACACCATCCCAGGAAAAGCTGGCATCTGGCAAAAATCACCAGACTCTCTAGCTGTTTAAATGAGAATATTCTTCAGTCTGAAAAATTATTTATAGAGGGTTTTTTTACTACCCTTGTATACTGCAATGTTATTTCCTTTCCCACACACTAGCAAAGTCCATTTTCACAACTGCTATAAAGCGGCATGTTCACAGCTAGTAAAACAACTCAATAAATAGCCTCACGAAGCTATAGCTGTCTCATATCCTTTCCTCAATAAAAACAGAGGTGAACTGCTTATTTTCAGCAGCACACTATAAGAAGACAGAAGCATTATGACTGCTCATACATTCTGACTATCATTTGCCACAAGCTATATCTGTCAGCATTAAATAAAGCTGCATTATAAATGTAAACAAAACACCCACATCTACAAAATGAGCTGTCCGCCATTGCTAGAGGCATGAATTGAACCCGCTTATTGACTCAGCTTGCTCTTTTTATTTATTCTCCTACAAAGACATGCATTTACTTTACCCTACAAGCGTAGTGGGTTTAGGGGCGGTAACTTGTCTCCTGCACAAGCTGAAAAGGCAGGTTGGTGACAAATGCAGATCTTAATGGGAACGCCATTAGGTGGGCAAACATTGAACTATTATTGAAAAACTGATTTATTTTAAAAGGTTATCCTAGACCAAAACACTACATCATAAATAATTTGCAGGATCAGTCAAGTGAATTTATACTTATGATTTTTTTTAAAAAGGTAATTCATTGCAATCAAATAATAATGCCAGTTTGAGAGGAATTACACTCAAATATCAACTGCTCAGAATTTACAGTCTGAAGAGGTTAAAAGGTGCCCAGCTCTACAGCAGCACGTATCAGCCTTGTTCTCCGACGGTACGTTATACATCTTTCCAGACTAGAAAAAAGTTCTGTCCCTGTCAGACAAAATTCACCTTTGCACAAGACCAGATCAGCACTCGCAGACACTTACAGCCCCCCGAGGGGGGAGCGGGCACGGCCCCCGCCGCCAGCCCTCCCCTGCACGCAGTGGGGAGCTCCCAGGCGCTGTGCCCTGGGCAGGGAGCTGGCAGGGCCCCAGGAACCCGGAGGAGACCCCCGGGGTGTGGGGAGGGAGTCCCTGCCACCACAGAGCGGGACCGAGAGCCGGTGTCCGGGAGGCAGGGCTGCTGCTGCACTCCCAACTACCTCAAGGTAACACCCGTTGTATAACGTACTGCGTGTTCCCCAATTAATAATTGCCATCAATTATTTATACAGATATTCACATTTCTACAAAGAAGGGAGAATAATTATAAATAATGCATTGGATATGAGGGAACGGATTCTTTTTCACAATATGCTGTATATGAAAGAGTGGTTTTGCCAGAATTACAAACAAATGATGTGGTCCCATTCCTCAAGCTGGCCTGCAAGGGACATCAAACTCCGGACTACATCTTGCAGAAGTGGCGACATAACCTTCCTGTAATACAGGTGGCCATTAAAGGAATTTCCACAACATTCCCACAGTCTGGCTCTTCTCCCTCACACCTTAGGGAAAGCTGGGCTTTGAGACAGCTCTTCTTCTGTCAGGTAGTGGTGCAAAGATACCCTCCCTTGGAAAACTCACCACGATTCCAAAATTCTCTTTTTTATATATGATTGGAAACAGCTGTCATGTGGGAGGATGCCGAGATGTCCGGCCCCGCAAGGCGCCCTGGCTGGGGCACCACGGATCTCCTTTCCCCTCCCTCCAGCTCACCCACCAGTCACCCTCCGTTTGGTGCAGAGCGCTCCCGAGCTACGCCCCGCAGCGCCAAACCGGGCACGTGCCTTCTGAGCGAGGTGGGACCACGAGCACGGCTGGTTTGACTTCACATCAGGCAGGTTTTGAATCTGGGTCCCTCGAGGCCCCATGGCTGCAATGTGATATGGCTCTTTCCTCCCTGCCCAGAACCCCGGCAGAGAAATCCAGAGGCGACTTCAGGAAGGAGAGGGAGAGCGAAAGCCTGCAGTAAGCAATTGGATGATGTTGGCACAAGTCCCCTCGTTACATGGGGGCATCCCTCACGAATGGACAGGAACAAGTGTTCCACTGTTTCACACCATCCATTCTTCCAGAGGTAGATATTAATTATTCCTGCTTTTCCATTTTAAGATAAGCTTGTTAACAAGAAATTATAGGGTAGCTCGGAGCGGCTATCCATTGAGTTGCCTGCATCAGAGTTTATGATGTTTACAGAGAAAAAGAAAATCGGTGGAAGGAGTAGCAGAGAGTAATTAATGTATTGTAGTGTGGAATTTCCACTTCCTACCTCCATTTAAATCAAATAAAGCTTGGCAGTGCCAGAGTAAATCAAGGGGCAGCCACCAGGGAGAGGGGATCGGCAGAGGCATTAGAGCCAGATCCAAACCCGTGCTTCACTCGAGCTCCTACTATTATTACTTGTGCAAAGCAAATATTCAGCCTCCAACCCTAAATCATTTCAATTCCTATTTCCAAGTATAATTTAATCTTTTTCAGCGACACTTGATGCTTACTTCATCACAGCATAATGACAGATTAAAAAGTTGTTGAATTAAATATTAAAGAGGACTTCAGGCAGTTCTGCATTTTTAAGGAATAACACAGATTGGAGATGAAATGAGAAGCCCAAATGCATATTTTATTCCAAAAGGAAAGAATACATATATTTTTCCTCCAGGCCACCTACTTTGTAATAAAACATAGGGCAGGTTTTTATTTAGTGGATAAAAGCATGATATAGTATTATAGGATTCGTATCACTGTAAACTGGTACCATGCAATGGTGTCAAAGCTAATGACACCATATGATCAAACACAGTCCTTTGTTAAATATACATGTGTATCTATCTTTACTGCATATCTATACTGTATATAACCCTATATAGTCATTTACAATATTTTCATTAGACTACTTAAGCACAATTTATTGACTCTTAGATGTGAAAGTTTATCTTGTGATGACACCTCCTGCATGACATCAAAGTGTAGAATGCAAAACATAATTTAAGCTATTATTGGAATACATATCATTCCAAGGAAAATTATGTCAGCATATGAATAAAAAAAGTCACTTTAAATCCAAACTGTAGTTTAAAGTGTCTGAAAGTCTTAAGGATAAATAGAGATGACAACAGGTTTTGAACTTTAAAAGAAACCTCCACATTTTGATGAAAAAAAGTCCCAAACTATTGTATCGTAATACAATATTAGGAGATTTCTGCATAAAAGGATCAAGGAGCACACCTTTAATTTTTCACATATGTATTAATATTTCTCCTTAGTGACCATATATAACATCTTCCATAGCTCTATCTCAATAAGTATATGGGTCACAAATTTTGCCTTCATTCCATAACGTGCATGATGTGCTCATGCACACAGACAGCAGAAGAAGAATCTGGAGAAGTCTTTGATTGCTGTAAAGGGAATATGGTGAAATCAGAGGTGTCATCTGGATTCAGTACAGGGCAGACATCATTGTCAGCACAGCTCCGGTACAGCAAACGTGTTTCGTACATAGAACACCCACGAGGGCGGGAGGGAGAAGGGGACGCAGCGGGGAGTGGGAGAGCAGGGTGGCCCTAAATTAAACACACCCGTACTGCAGTTCACAGCTGATTATCGCAGGACTGGGGGGAGTACTTTAATACGTACCAAACCATCCAGGCACTCTGCCTTTCTACACCCTTATCTTCATGTGAAATTTACTCACTGCAATGCCCAGTAAATATTTTCATATACAGTTTCATATCCCCTATTTGTGGTACTAGCCAAAGGAGTCTGGCATTTTAACGTTGGTTTGGGATGTGGGCTGGCGATGGGGGAGACCTATTGCGTTACCCCATCAGCAGGGACCTCCGCTCCTGGCAGCAGAGAGCACGAAATCCCCGAGGTGAAATGAGCCATTTTCAACCATTTGTCCTGGCACCAAGAGGAGCAATTTTGCTACAGAACTAAAGCCCTGGATACTGGAAACACTGGAAAATAAACAAACTAAAAGATTCCCGCTCTTGGCTGGCGGGGCCTGGCCTGGCAGCCCCACAGAGGCTGCCCACATGGGGCCCAGCCAGGTCCACCCGCCCCACACGTGCCCCGGCCCCTAGCCCTGCAGCCCCCTGCCCTCCCCAGGCAGCGGCAGGGCCTGTCCCAAGAGGGTGCTCGGTGGTGGCACCCACCGACATGTGCAGGGCACGAGAGGGGCGTGAGGGGCCCATGGTGGCCCGGACACCCCGCGCTGCGCCAGGCCGGGCCGCGGCCTTCCCGCCAGGCAGGGCCTCGCCAGCTTCGGGGCCGGCATGCGCTTCCCGATTAGTGGGATATTATTAATTATTATTGCCGTTATTAATACCAAAGGGATCCTGGCTGTCTTTTTGTCAGCGCAACCACTCTGCCTTTAAGTCATTAAGCCGCAGAACAATAACGGCGGGCGAGCCGACAAGAGAAATGCCATTGTTCGCTCTCCCCAGCCTGAGCGGCTCGTCCTGCTCCCATGTAAATGAACTTAATGCTCTTCATTCAGGCGCACTCGGAGGGTTCTCATTTACTGCCTCTCTCTCTGTGACAGCATTTTCTCACCAGCCCTGACTGCATAATTAATGCAAATGCAGCCTTAGTGTCATGAGCTGGGCTCCTTTGGTTTACTTTGGTACGACACTTACAGAGGAATATTAACTAGAGAAAGCAGCATCACAACAGGGGTGGAAAATCAGCCTGTCAGGGACTCATTCCAAATGCCACGGAAAGGAGAGCGCCTTCAAGATTGTTTCATCAAGGTGATTGAGAACAAAAACTACTGAGGAAAATTCGAGCTTACATTTATGAGCTTCTCCACATACATTATTTATATCACCAGAACCTATAGGAACATTATTTCCAAGCACATATTCATGCAAAGACAGTGTTTGGGCTGAGAACTGGAATTAAATGTACACACACACACAGAGACACACACGAGCCCCCGGTGCTGATCACAGGTAGCCGCGAGCACTGCCCAGGACACCCTTTGTGTGCGTCTTTCCCTGCTCACGGGAAGTTCACGGCCATTCGCGTTTATTCTAGCACAACTCCACACACGCTCGCTCCTCAAAAAGGTCAGTGAGCCGCATACCCGATATAGCCCTTTGCAGGGATAATCCTGCATTTTAATCCTGCCTGTTCCAATCATAATTGGCTGTGTTGGTGGTTTTTTTTCTTTCCCAGTAAACCAGACAGCAGTTCTGCACTAAATACATGAGAATGAAAGCAGGAGAGCAGGATTCAGCTATGTTATCAGTACTTTGTAGCAAACATCGCAAGGAAAGCGTGCCTTTTTTCCAGAACAGCTGTGCTGGAAATGTTTATTCAGATTAATTCTGCTTGTATTTTACTACCAGATAGTGCTCTGTCTTGTATTTTTGATCTGTAACAAAAGTAAATTTGCAAGCACTATATGTTTATTTTGCTTTGCTGTTTATTCTTTAGTTACACTGAAAGACACCTCTTGGATGTTTTTTCTGAATTTGGGGATTTTTGCATAATCTTTATTGCCGAGTGCTTCCAGGCACACCAGCACTGGTCAGATCTTCCGAGAATGCTGCTGCCCTTTACCAAGCTGCCAATATTATGGTTCACAAAAATACACATCAGATTCCTCTCTCCTCCTCCCCTCACCGGTGCTAATATCAAAAGTGTGAGAATTTTAGCAGTGATAAATATGGACCCTGTTTATCTGCCCGCCTGCGTTGCAGACTCTGGGTCACCCTTTCAGCCTTTTCAATGTGTCTGTAAAGACTGACGACCAGGTCTTTTTTGACCAGGAAGCTGAGATTTTCTGGTGATCCCAAACCCTGAAACTTTAACAAAACCAGCATCCAACACAGCAAAAGCTGTTATTAAATCCTAAAAACTGGTGACACCCCGTCTGCTGAATCAGAGCGAACTGGTTCTCTGCTTGTTTACTTCCCAGTGAACACACAAATCAAGCCCTGCCGGAGGACACACAACTGATCTGTGGGCAGCTCAAGAGAGGGTGAATGTGTTTTGTCACCTGCGTGCCTTTGGACTGCGTGCCGCACAGTCCCTCTTTGTCCAGGGTTAGTGCCCAAAATGAGTGCAGCCACCCCAAAGGGGCCCTGCGAGGGAGAGTTGTGCGGGAGGAAGCCCTGGGCTCCGGGAGCCGGCTGCCGCGGCAGGAGGGCGAGCCCTGTGACTGCAGGCACCGGGGTCCGGGCTGCACACAGTGTCACCCACCTCCAGACACACAGCGTTTGCTCTTCAGAAAGTGACACAGCTAATTATGCACAGAGCTCAAGTGCAAAGGTTTCCTTCTTTCTTTTTTTTTCTTTTTGCAATCCCTCAAAGACAAAGCATTCTGCACACCCCGGGCTTCGACTTTTACTTGCTTTATTCCCATTAATGCAATTAAGAGAAGCAGCCGTGCTCCGTGTGCCCGAGTCCTGCCCCCGGAGCCGTGCCAGGCCGTGGAGTCACGGCAGGGCAGGGACTCGATTCGCCAGGCAGGCGAGGAGGAATCCGGCTTCCCCAGGGTCAGGCGTGGGCCACGGGATAGCCTTACCCCTCCCTGCTACCGGCGACCGAGGACCACACCGAGTGCAGGTCCTCACCAGTTTAATTGAATATACAATAACTGAAAATAATACCTTTATCCTCTCTAATATACCATACAACCGAACGGATCAAAATGAACATGCCAGTCAAACGGTTTATTTTAGACAGGAAACAGCCCCGCAGACCATTATTACAAATTAAAGGTATTATATTGAAGTCATTTTTAATCCCTTATAAATGAATAACCCTTCTACCAACATTAAATCATTTTCTTCTGCAGAAGTAACATTTCCTCTCCGTGGCACGGGATATATTCCCCCGCAGATCAGGGAGCTATCCTTCCATTAGAGCTGGTGGCAGCTGATTACACCGCACCAGGACTCATAAAATTCCCACAGAACTCGCGCTTGCGTCTTCCCAGGGCAGAGCTGCCTTATCTCATCCATAAGCAATAATGCCACTTTATTTTCCATAATCAGCACGCAGATGATTATTTAGACACAGCCTCATAATCCTCCTCGCACCAACTACGGAAGATCTTGATTTGAAATCTGCAGTCAAGAAATTCCACCTACTGCAAACACGCAAGGCGGGAGCTGAGCCCGCGGCGCCGCGGTGCAGGGAGGCTGTCTGGCCTTATTTATGTCTGTTAAGGTAGACAAAAAGTAGAACACGAGGCTGGGAAAAGAGCGAGTTCAGGCAACTTCTAGCATCAACCGTACAATGTCCATTTCGGCACTGCTCTAGCAGGGCATCAATATTGTCATTTTAAACTCGGGATCAGTACACAAATGTGCTATAAATGGGAAAATCCCATGTGATACTGGTGTGAAACATGCAGCTCATTGATTTTGTTCTTGATGGTCTGCTATTAAACTAGCGAACACGCTGACCTTGTGTGCAAAGGCAGAATAGTGTGCATGCAACATAAAGTTGAAAAACAGCTTTAAAATGACTGTTTAAAACTGTAGCCTACAAACCTTAAAATATAGACAAGCATTCCATAGTTTATTTTAAATTGGCAACCACAATTTAACAAGCTATTCTAACAAAGGATTAGCATAGCATGTGCTTTTCTTTAGCCATCAATTATGACACAGGGTAATGCAGGGCACAACTTAAGTGTCACATTACAATATGCCATACAAAACCACTTTACAGCGCTGCCTTCTGTTTGCTTAGCAATTACCACGACGCACACCGCTTTGCGTGAAAGCCCCGGCCAGAATACTTCCCGAGAATTGTTCTACATGTGCGTGTACTCAGAGATTACAAAACGTTGGCTGCGTCTTTACCATATTTCTACCATCTAAACCGAGAAAAAATATGCCGCTATTTATTTTTATGCTCTAATTTCAAATAAAAATTCAAGTGCACATCTTTGTTGCAGATTCCATTAGGTAAACATTTTTATTTTTAAAAAATTGATTAAATATTGAATAATTCCATAGGATGAAAACAGCAATTTCCATTTAGCTCGATGACAGTTTCAGATACTTGATCTGTTATTAGGCATAAAATTAACAGTTTTATCAATTTCAAATACGGGATGATTGCATGCAGATACTGATATATGCAAAATATACAGCGCTAAGAAGACGTGTGGATAATTTAGCAAGATTTAAAATCTTATCTTCATATAAATCAGTCATACTTACAAATGCCTGCCTTATGAATTGAAAAAATAATAAGAATTATATGTATTTTAAATAAGAAAGTTTTTATTATCCTTGTCACGTGAATACAGATTGTATTTCATGCGAATAGGGAGGGGGAGCCCCCTGTTTTAGCTATTTTTTCTGTTCTGCTGTCCTTTCTCCTGCATTTGCCTAAAGGCTCTCAGTAAATTACACTCCAAGTAAATGACTGTAATTTACCCGTTGAATTCCCTTGTTCAGGAAAAGCACACACCACACATTCCAGCGTTTCCACAGCTCAAATTTACCATTCTCGATGTCAAGAACAATCCACGGGCAGTAATTTGAAACTGTTTGAGCCTTCAAATAAGGGAAATTAGAAATGTTTTGAGAGCTAAGATTTTCAGTGAGGAGATAAAACCTGATAAAATCTGTAACAGTTCAATTCCT
Organism: Nyctibius grandis; assembly: GCF_013368605.1. Lineage (NCBI taxonomy): Eukaryota > Metazoa > Chordata > Aves > Nyctibiiformes > Nyctibiidae > Nyctibius > Nyctibius grandis. Next base: position 744,895 of record NC_090673.1, read on the forward strand.
TCTCCTTTATATTTATAAACAGGCCATTAAATGTACCGTTAAGCCAGTACCCTGATACCAGAGCAGCTCGGCCGACACAGCAGAGGAAGCAATACTAGTAATAAAAGGAAAGCATTTTTAATGAGGTAAAAATGTATAAAGGCCTAACAACAAAAATAAATGCAGAGGACCTTGCAGCAAAGCAGAGAAGCAGCACATAGTGCTGAAGTCCCGATCCCCTTAAACCGGTGGCCAAACTCCCCGCGACTTCTGGCATTTCCCCCCAGTTCCCATCTAGGCTTAAATTCCGCTATTTGTTACTAGCCGGCTCCATCCTGACAACACCGCTACGGCTGTACAGCTGGGCAAATCTCGAGATTAAAATATTCTATAAAACAGGATTTTAATTAACATCCAGAGCGATTAAAGCAGAGAAATCCATACACGTTCGTGATGAATTATCCCACGCGGCGGTGGGGAATGTTCTGGGCCCGGTGACGGATACGCTCCACGAGCAGACACAAACACCTCCCCTCGCCTCACCACGCACAGACCCCTCCGTCAGCACACTCAATAACCGCAACCGCCTATTTCGCTCTGTCTAAAGGCAGGTTTTCATATGGCAAAACTGTTATAAATCCTCATTATCCTAAATAAAATTACAGCACTTTAAACATTTCCAGGGAGAACATTCTCTCTTCTAAACAACTACCTTAGCGAGTAATAGGAAGCAATATGGTTGCACTTGTGTCACAGTTGGAAGTCTTTTTAAACTGTCGCCCTGCTAGCAAACCAATTCTACATATTAAAATGAATGGATTGCTTATTTCAAGGGGAAAAATCATTTATAAAATCAAGACCATTATTAAGATACTGTGACTTATTTCCATTCCAGAGTGCATGAGAAACAGATAAATGCAGCACCCTACGCACACTGAAATGTCTTTTTTTTGATGCCACAATTTTCTTTTTCAAATGAGTCAACCATGCGTACAAGTAAATTAAAAATTGATCTAGATTCCACATGCAAGGAGCTGAAGTTTTTACACGTTTCCCTATTAGAAACAAGCACAGATCTCACAAACATCTGGCTACAGGCTTTTATTTCTAAAACATAAGAGATCTTCCTCCTGCCTTCCCTGCCAGACACCCGCGCTGCGCAGGACCCCGAAGGCACACATGAGCATTCAGGCTGGGTCGCCGTGAACGTACCTGACCTGCCGCAGGTTACTGCGCGTTGTGAGTGGGTAATTGGCTGACCTCCTCATCAGTGGTCGTCTTAGTCTGAAATAACACCCTGGCCTGGCCATATCGCCTATTTATTCAGGACCCTTTAACAGATTAGTTGTTTGGATTAAATCTAATCAGAGGTTCAGTTAACACACCACAGCAGGTTTGGGAGCGTGCACCTTGTAGTCACTGAGTAAATTATAGGAACCCTATAATTTGATGAGAACATGTGGGCATTTTTCCACAAGCTCATAAATTACTGATTGCTTTTTGTAGGTTTCATTGATACTAATGTGTGCTTCCCTCCATGCCTCTGCCCCAGATTGTCGCTGGCACAAACATCGCCACTTGGAAACCTAGTAAATTACTGAAACATGTTTAATCATGAGGTTTAAAAACTTTGCACATTAATGATGGGGAAGGCTGCTGCTCTTGAGCTGCAAAACAGCCTCACTGCGGGTTGCCCAGGGCGAAGGGCTTCTAGCACAGATCTGCTTTCAAGTACAACGGCGTAGCTCGGGATTAGCACACGACATCTCCTCAGATGGGGTTTTGCTGCCTGCAAACTCTTGCCTGCCAGCACGTCCATTTTTCTCCGGCTTGGTCCCACTCCCAAACCAGAGAGCAGACCCTGCACCCCCTGCACCTTGGGCAAACCCCATTTTCATGGGAAAGGCAGCTGATAATAAAGCAATTAGCTGCTCGACTAAGAAACCGCCAGTTTTGCTGTTGTCTTTTTTTTAATCACTGAAAATTTCCCCGTTAATCTCAAGCCATTTGTAGTATCCGTTTTCATAATTGCAAACCTGGATGGATTGTTTCTAGAAGTCGAACCATGGCTGATGCCAGCAGAACCTACGAACACATAAAAGCTTCAGTTTCTAATGTCACTATCAAGCCAAAAACAATTACACCCATTTGAATTATGGCAACCAATAAACTTAGATAATCACCATATGCAACATAACATTTTGGCACTTGAACTAAAAACTCTTGTAGACAACTATAGATTGCTGCTAATGTGGAGCGTTCTTGTCCTACCCAAGGCTGCCAATAGAAATGCCAAAGCTGCTGAATGCTGCTCATCCTCGTAATGTTGTCAGTGAATGGCACATTCACACAGCCCCCAATCCTCTCTTCCCAGGCATGGTCTTCTCCAGCTGCAGCTTAATTTCCTGTGACTTGCCTAATTACTGTAATTAAGGATTAATTGCCATTAATTATTCACACATAAGCTCATCGCAAATCATGGGGTAAATGTCTTATGAAAGCTGCCATACAAGCCATGTATAAACACACTGGGATGCTCCAGGCAGGAGAATCTATCACTCAGCCCTGAAGCAAATCTCTGTGCTTCTCTTACAAAAACAGCTATAACTCTCCGAAACTCGACAGTCTTCCAGGTAAGCATTAGGTTACAAAGCATGTTTTCCTGTGGAAGCCGCAACGGTTTTATTAGTACTATAAATGCTGTTTTATCTTTCCAACTGCTATTTTTATGTTTCCATTTTTATTCTACGGTGCTCAGTTTAGGACAAGCATTTGCTCGGAGGAGGAATGTTTGCAGTTGCCGCTCCCCCGCCCCGCGCGGCGGCTGGCGGCGGGCTGCAGCGCAGCGCCATGTGACGGGATCCGCATGCCAACAGCACACCCCAGCTCCGCATCAGCTGCGGGACGGGATGGAAACCCCGGCGTTTCCACACTCCCAGCTGGCGAAGGCAGCGTTTGTGTGCTGAGAGTGCTCGGCACTCCGATACCCGCCGAGAGGGCAGACCGACCTCCAAGACAGGGCGGGAGGAAACACTGAGCCCAGCAAAAAGGGATGTGAGAGAACCAAGCCGGGAGCACTGACACGAGCTCAGCGTTCTGCCAGCTGGCTTGATGGCTCCTCTGCTTTATTTTACCTGTCTTCACTATCCACTTTCACAGCACGCTAAAGGAAGAGGCAGGTTTCTTTGTTAGTGTACCAACACAGCGTGGGAGGTCGGGAGCGTGGGCACGTGGCGCTGGCTGATCTGTGTACAGCCACCGGAGAGGGCACCAAGGCCAGCACTCCCTTCACAAAACTCGGCATTACTCTCAATCTCTCCCAGCTCCTTCGACGCCAGGTTTAAAACTGTAAGAATTTGATTTAACAGAACGAACCGCAGTGCTGCGGTGTGCTGCGCAGAGCCAAGGAGACCCTACATCAACGCTAGGCATCGCCACCGAAACACCGCCCCAGGAAATTTAAGTATAAGCAGGCAGAATGTTGTTCTAATTGTTATGTTAGTACCTTCTGCAGCAAATTAATGCATGAAACATTTTCATTTCGGTACATAAGTTTGTGTGTGTCTGAGTTAAACATTTATGTTAATGGACCTTCTGGCAGATCTGTAATGTTTCAAATACTCTTGTAGAACAGCTTTTTCTAAATACATCATTTAGCAGTTCTTTCCCCATTTTCTACCTGATCTGGGGGCATGCAGGAAGGGAAACTACTTCACAGTTTTAAAAACCTCCTGCTTGAGTAACTACAAAACTCGGCTGCGTTCAGGCAAGGTAGCAATTAAGCCAGCACCGCCACTAGCAATGTAAACTGTATTAAAAAAAAAAAATTAAATAAAAGGCAGACTAATAGCCAGCATATGCTGCGATCATAACACCCTGCCTCAGCACGCTGCACGCCCCAGCCACGGCGTGCGGGCTGCGCCCCGCTCCCTGCACCCAGTCCCGCTCCCCAGGGACCGTGCCAGCCCCGAGCGTCCTGCTGGGCTGCGGGGGGTGGCCGGTGCACGGGGCCTGGGTGCCCACCCACGGGCATGGCGGACCTCTGCCCGGGGCTGCCCTCTCCCTGTAGCACAGCTCCTGGATGCTGTCACCATGCGCTGCCCTAGAAACCCTCCGTTGATCCCCATCCTATAAATCCGACAGGAGGACACGCACGCGGCATTGGGATGGCTGCCAGGATCCTGGAGCGTGCCAGGACGCAGCGCAGCGGGGCACGGAGCCGGGAAGGTGCCCTCCACCCCTGCGGGTGCCCGTCAGGCTGGGGCTGATGGGCATTTCTGTCTGGCAGGGGCACGTGCCGGGACATGGCACACATCCGCACGCAGGGCTCGGGAGGGGTGAGGGCTGGCCCTACACTCTCCCCCAGCCCATGCCCAGACCTCTCAAAAGCACAAGCAGGTCTCGGGCCGTCCCCGACGCCTGGGGCTGCCTGTGGCCCTGGTCCCACATGTCGGCTCGCTGCTGGTGTCCCCTAAATTGGTACTTCCCCATCTCTGGCCACCTTGGTGCTCAGGCAGCTGCCAAGCTCTGCCATGTCACTCTCCATTTTTATGGACTCCCAGCTCCCTTGATCTGGGTAATTAGGGTTTATATGTTAATTGGAGTAAATACAAAGATGGGAGTCACAAGCGTCAATTTCCAAGCGCAGTTGAGGAAGACGCCTTAGCAGACCAGTGCCAGTGCCGGCACGGCCGTGCACCACGAGGAGGAGCGGGCAGGCGGGTGCCCCCATAGCGGCTCTGCCCCAGCCCGGGCCCGTCTCCTGACCCCAATTCCCACGTTTCTGGGCCTCGTGGGCTGGGATGGCGAAGGTTTCCTTGGGAGGCAGACACCCGGCGGGAAACCTCCTCCCAGCTCCTCCCAGCTCACGTCCCACTCTCTCTCTGAAAGCAATACCTGTAAAAAATGTAACTTCTCTGACAGAAGCGCTATTATTCTTGAAATATGTGACTAAATATTACCCAGTAAAAGCACTTTCCCTCTTGAATTAATTCAATTTCACTTCCCCCCCACCCCTTCATACGTAAAGGCTTTCACTGCCCAGTGAAGGAGGCCCTCCTCTCCTGAGCAGATATGAAATTTGGCAAGCCTCATTTATCCTGAAATTTATAATTCAACAGATGCTTTTGTTAACGCTTCTTGATAACGTTGCAGCAGAAATACAAGTCTTAATTCCTGGGCATGGGAGGCTGAATGTGAATGTAAGTATTACTATTATTTTTTTAATCCTGCTTTTAAGTATTACGCTCTGCATGGTTTCCGAATCAGTTTAAACTTTCCTGGAAACTTTTATAATAAACAGTCCTGCTACATAATTTGATGTTTTTAAATGAAAGCATCCAAGCTAATCTATACAAATTAACAGATGTCCTCCTGAAACAGTTAGAAACAAAGAAATGCAGATGCGAACATCATCAGCATCCAAATGAGCTTATTGTAGGACCCTTTAAGGCACATCTGAGCATAGCTCCAGCCTGTAGTCTACCTTTCAACTTGCAAATGACAGTGTCACCAAACACTGTCCTTCCATCAATCAAGCTGGGTCATGAATATACAAAAGGCAGCAGAGAAGCTGGCTACCTCCTGCAGTTCAACTTGGCCTAATTATCTGGGCCTTTCTTTTTGTTCCCGGCTGAAGGGTATCCACCCAGTCAGCTGCTGGGCAGCCCCAGGCCTCATCGCGGGAGGTTACGCACACTGACCCTCCTGCGGACAGCCAATGCAAGCTAAATGTGAGCACCAAATGTCATCTTTCTTATTCATCATTATAAAACTTCCCTCCCCTTTCAAAATACCAATCTGCTGCCATTTTCAGGCCCTCCCCCGCACCCCTCCAAGCTGTCATTTCGCGGCGCTTGCTGCCAGTCGAGTGAATTAGCATCCTAACTGATGTGCCGTTATTCTCCCGTGCATCCCTCGCGTGCGTTAGCTAACGACCTCCCCACAGAACATCCCGCCGGTCGGTCGGCAGTGCCGCCTCGCCGGCCGCACGGCTGGGCTGGCCCCGGCCACGGTGCAGGAGCCACCAGGCCATCGGCCGCCCGACGGAAAAGGCCTTTTCCCGGGGAGAGCGGCCCTTCGCGTCTCATCCGGAGCACATCGGTGCTAACGCGCTGCTGTCACCTGCCACCGGCCGCGGCAGGAGCCCGAGTGCTCCCAGGCCACCGAGTCCCCAGCAACGTCACCGCAGCGCCCGTGCCAGCACCAGGACCCTTCCTCCCATGGCGAGGACCCGCTCGTGGCAGAGCCACGTGTAACACCGGCCGGAGGCTTTTCTCTGGGAGGGAACAAAGGCACAGCCGGGCTGCTGCCCTGGCCGGGCTGCCCTGCAGCCCTCCCGCCCCGCTGGCACTGCTGCCAGGCCGGGGGATGGTGCTCACGGAGCGAGGAGACCCCGGGAGCAGCCCGGGCGCACCGCACACAGCCGCACCTTTGTGCACGGAGCCCTGACTGCGACCGGGAGGGCTGCGGCGAGCCGGAGCAGATGGTGCCCCACGCCCCGGGGTGCTGCGGGGGGTGCCAAGGCCCCGCTGCGGGCTGGGGGGACACTGCCTGGCCTGTGTGGCAGCTCTGCCTCACAAATGCCACCCCTGAGCTCCGGGAAATAGACCCTGGGCTGAGGCACAGACCCCACCGTGCCCCACAGCCAGGGCTTTGAGCCTGAACACGTCAGCTTTGTAACAGCTCCAGCTCTTCAGCAATTTACTCCTGTCATTTACACTCTTTCCAAAAGATTTTATATCACTTGCTGCAAACAAACAAGGAAAGCCCTCTTGCCTGCCCCCGGGTACAAAACCACGTCTGGTGAGCACGGTCCCCCAGCTACGGCCGTCGTCCCCAGGGTGAGGGTGACCCGGGGCAGGAGCATCCACAGCCTGTGCCACCCTCGCAGTCAGAGCAGGCTTTTGCCCAGGCTCAGACGTGGGGGTCACCGTAGCAGAGAGGGGGATGTCCCCGGAGAGGCGGAGGACGAGGAGCAGGGTCTCCAAAGCGAAGGGCCAGCCCAGCATCTCCTCACGCCAACCCGAGGCCATGGCAGCGCCATGCCCGCGGGCCAGTCGCACGCCTGCTCGGGCACCCCGCCATGCCAGTGACCACGCACGGCCCCGGTCCCACTGCCACCCCGCGTCCCGGCAAGGGGGGGTCGGGCGAGCTGCCCTCACCCAGCCGTCGTGCTGGCCCGCCCGTGCCCCTCCACCCCCTGCCCCGGGAAGGGGCTCTCAGGGGTAAAAAGGCTTTTGAAACTGAAAGGCAATTCATGTAAGTGAAATACTTCAAGGCCTGAAATTCCCTGTAGGACCCCAGAAACTCTAGAAACACGGAGCAGGGAAGAAATCTTCAAATCCCTCTTTTGGAATTGAAATCACTTTATAGACTACCAGAGCTCGAATAAATGTGGGAGGAATTTTAATGACTGCAGGTATTTCCTGCCTAGAAATGATTGTCACCTGGTGAGGGGATTGATCGTGGGGGTGGGAACACGCGGGGTCGGCTCGGCAAAGCCCTCTCGCCCTCCCTCCAGCCGCTGGGCCCCCAATGGCCCACCCCGGCAAGCCCGCTGTGCCCCGGGCACAGGCCACGTGAGCCCTGCGCGGCCGCCGGGATCAGCCCGCGCCACGGACACGTGCAAACACCTGCAAAAGCCTCTTGGCCACAGACGTGGGAGCCGTGACCCCAGGCAGGAGCGGGCACTGGGCGCTCCCACAAACCCCTCTTCAGAGCTGTCCACGGGGCAGCGGGGAGTTAGGGAAAAGTTAATCCTGGACATGACCTTTAGAAGGAAACTGTAGCACAGATAATTTAACGCATAGAAATGAAAGCAAAAATAAAATCTGCATCCCTAATTTCTTTTTCCTTTCAAAGCCTGGTATCTGATATTGCAAACTGTGTTATATATGTTTACATTTCTATAAAAGCAAGTGCTCCTTGGAGGAGCAGCTTAGGTAATTCACATTTGCATCATGTGTAGCTATGATAAATAATAAATATGTAGCTGATAAATGGTACTGTGCAACTGGAAGACCTATTTTTTATTGAATGGCTGACTAAATACTCATGTAAAAGTCATAACTTGATGCTTCTTTTACCCTGGGGCTGCAGTAATTTATTGTCGTAATTTATACAGGCTGCCTTGGTGAGGGGACAGCTTTAGTCTAGCCCAGGGACTGTCCCGTCCCACCGGCTCCTCCCTCTGGGTGCACGGGGGGCGGGTGCCAAGGGACGTGCGATGAGCAGGGAGGTGCGATGGGTCAAACCCCGGTGTTTGGGGTGAAATGGTGCCATGAGAGCGGGGAAAAGGCGAGCACAGGGTCACCCCTGGCACCACGTGGAGCTGCGGTGCATGGCACGCGGTGCATGGCACGTGGTGCATGGCACATGGTACATGGCACATGGTACGTGGCACACAGCCATGGCAGAGCACAGGGACCATCCTCCCCGGGACCCCGGCATGGGATGACGCGCCGGGGGGGACCTCGGCTGCCCGGGCACCACAAGATCTGCACGGTGCTCTCGCACCGCGGGCACACGCCTCAGAGCCACCCGTGCAGAGGCACCCGCGCGTGGCAGCACGTGTCCCCCCGCACACCCGGGTGGAAGCAGGAGTCTGTCCTCACCTCTGCCCGTGTCCCGTTCCTGGTGGATGATAAATTCCCATCCCAGGGCTGGGCCCCCCTCATGGGCACAGGATTTTAACCCTACTCGGATCAGGAAATCTCTGCCCTGCCCACCCCACGCCGACTTCATGAAGCTGCTCTGGGGAATTCACCAACAACCTAAAATCTGCAACTCAAGCCCGAGAGCCGAGGTTCATAAAGCACAGACCTGCTGTCCAGCCTCTGAGACAGAGACAATAAATCCTGCCATGCACAGCGGCTGCAACTTTTCTTTAAAAAATGTACAGAGGACAAAACCATCCCTCCCAAAACACAAGTGGGACCCATCTCTGCCGACGATCAACAGGATTAATTGCAGGAGGAATTTCAGAAATATATTCCAGGAAATATTCTGCCTTTGATAATTTAGAGGCAGCCATGATAACCACTATTTGTACATGACAGTCATATGAAATAATAAACCTTGCTAGCTATAAACATTACCAAATTCTGACACTATTGATTTATTATGTCTAACAGTGACATCAAACCGAACAACTGACAGAAACAATGTTACAGCTTTAAGAGCAGTTTGTCAACGATTAATTCTGCCAAACGGGGTTTAGTTTTATGCTGGGACTGCTTGTCTAGCAGTTGTCAATCCAAGCAAAAATTACTACTGCCACACGTCTGCTCACGCCAGCCCGAGGCGCCGCTCCGCTAGCCCTCATTACCCCTATCACTGCAAATACAGATGCAAGGCCAGTCCCTATTTAATATGCGTGTTAATTATGCAAATTATTAATTGGGCTGGTGCTTGAGGACTTGTGTTTATGCCCAGATTAGAGTCAATAACTGTATCACACAGCATTTTAAGCCTGACCTGTGACAGAAATAAAGCTGTGCTGAAAGCGACATTTTCTCCTGCCCGCGCAGCGCTGCGGCTCCTCGCCGTGCCGGCCGCGGTGGCCATGGTGGCCGCGGTGGCTCCGCCAGCTCCGTGCACCACCGGGGCACAAGGACAGCTCCTGCCGGCGGTACGAGGCCGCGTGGCACCTGCCCGGCACGCGGGGCTCTCCTGCGCCCAAACACACCCTCCTCGGCACTCCCGGCTTTTCCAGGTGCTCTTACAGCCATTTTCTCTTCCAGCAGGAATGGGGGTTGGTGCTATTTATATCACACTGTCAATAAAAAGTGTATGGCACGATATTATACGTTGTAAATTTTATTTTTTTTCAAATCAAATACATTTAAAGGCGCAAAGACAGAGGGCAAAGCTATGAGGCTTTTCCAATTAAAATTTACAGCAGACAATGTTGTAAATTTTATACAGTTGTAACGCTTGCTGCAGTTGTGCTGAAATGGGAACTATTGATCAGCCTGATTTCCCAGGACACACGGGGGGGGGGAAACAAGGTATTGCACAAGCAGAAACAAAACTTTCATTTGTAAAGCCTTCTATTATACTTTACTGCCCTCATTTGGTTCCAGATGCATCTCTCTTAGCAGAAGAAATAAGGTCAGAGCCTCTTCCCCAAAGAATAATGGGGCAGCGACAGGGAGCTCCCCGGCTCGGCACTGCACCGCGCCGTAGCTGGCTCGCCCAGCGCACGTGCTGGCACGGAGGGGTGGCACTGCCGGGGACGTGGTCTGGCACAGGGCACCCGGCACGGCGCAGCCGGCACAGGGCAGCCAGCACGGTGTGGGGGGCTCGCCGGAGCCCCAGGACCTGTTCCCGGGGTGCCTGAGGGGCCCCTGAACACAGCAGAAGGGCCGTGGGCCCTGGAAAGCCTGTTCGGGCGCAGCGAGTCGACACCTCTAGCGAGGTTCAGCTTTACAAATGCACCCAGCCTGACTTACTGCGCGGAACTCAGAAGATGGCCCGTTAAATGGAAAGGGGGAAGGCACGGGGCCGTGGCCGGGAGCGGCAGCCCCGGCACCAGCGCCGAGGGGCTCGCCGGGCCACGCGCCGCACACCGGGCTCTCGTCACACACCGACAGACGCGCAGGCCGCCACTGCTTTTCCTCACAACAGAAAACAGAGAAAAACCGCATCAGGCAATATTTTACCCAAGTCCCTGGTGATGCCGCAGGGGGCTGGCAGAAGGTGCTGAGAGGCGAGGGCACGGCGGCACGGGGCTGGGTGTGTGCAGCGTCCCACAGCGTCGCTGGAGGTGACGACTCCAGTCCTGGCCACACGCGGCCACCGAAGGCCCACGACCCACTGGCACATGCCCCGCTCTGCCCGCCGCGCTGGGGCCTTGTGAGGGAGCCCGGGTGGGTGTTGGGGCAGCTTGTGGGGCCACGGGCGCAACACCCCACTGTGCCCCGGCACCCCGCTGTGCCCCAGCACCCTGCTGTGCCCCAGCCTCCACCGCAGAGCAGGCGCTGCCCGGCGGCACGGCCGCCACTCCAGCACTGCCAGCTTCTGCTCTTTTCCCTCAGCTTTTAGCAAGGGTCAGACCAGATGTTGTATCTTCTCCTTTCTTTTAATGGAAAGCCTGGCACAAACAGGGCTGCCACCCATCCAACAGCTCTGTTAGTCAATGCTAAGAGCATTTACATATGAATTATGGCCACCTCCAGACTCAGATATGATGTTCTCCTTCATTTACACGTTTTCTGCAGATCTTCCTTCGTTGCAGCCCAGCGATTGTGCCAGGCCCTGGGTGCTGAGTGAGGTTTCTAGGAACACCCACACTGGCTCCTTGCAGCGAAGCTCCTTGCCGGGGTCCCCGCAGCAGCCACCAGCCCGTGCAGCTGAGCACCCCTCCCAGGGCAGGGCACCCCGCGCCGGGCGCTTGGGGACCCAAACCCGGCACCTCCCACGGCTGCGCCCGGAGCAGACACAGCCCCTGCGAGCAACCGGCTTTATAAGGTGCCGCCCGGCACCGCCCGGCGAGCTAAACCCTGCCGTGTCACCTGCCTCAGCTGAAGTGAGTTTAAAATACAAACAACAAAGCCAGCGCTAAGTTAAAAGGAGAAAAAAACAGACAATGGATGATCCCAATAATGGGAAAAGATAACAAAGCCCCTGGATCCCAGCATCTGGCACTAAATGCACTTTTCTGTAAACTGAATGGCGGCTTCCAAACTGCGCCAAGCATCACTCCTCTGCCAAGGCAGTAAACAGCTTTTATCAGCAATAATGATGGCATAATCCCAGCTAAAAAGGAAAGTAACATATGGCAGCAGCCCTACAAACACCATCCCAACAAAGTAGGGGGCATTTTTATTACAGCGTCCACTTGCAGAAAACCTGCCAGCCTACTTCTCTCTTTTCTCCTCTCTTTTTTTACAGGTTATCATCTTCGCTGTTTGAGCTGAATGTGGCATTTGGGAGTTTTAAACTAATGAGTTCATTTTTCTAGAAAAAAAAAAAAAAAAAAGAGGAAGATGGGATACCCAGAACTGACAGATGACAACGAACACACACAGACTTGTGAAATGAACATATATGCTTAACACAGTGCTGGGGAAAAATAAATGCTGCAAAGGTGACACATTATTTCAAATATTATTATACAGTTTAGTCTTAGGTGCAATGCTGTGTTTGGAAAACAAATATGTGGGAAGTAATAATTCAGAGCTTAAACAATTTTTTTCTCTAATGATGCAATGTGTTATATAGGAGCACTGCTAATAGGTCAGGTGTAAATCAGTGCAAATTTTGTTTACAAGCTGATTTCAAAAACAAAATTAATCTAACATTATTAACCTTTTTTAATGGCTGGCATCCTCATTTATACTTGTGGATCTAATATTCACAAAACTGATTTTAAGCCCAACTGTGTATTTATCAAAACCAGCATGAGACACAATGCCCGTGTGAAACCCACTGGGGTGGACTAAAGGATAGTTTGCCGTCACACTGTCTTGCTTTTAATTGATGAAACAGCGGTTTGCTTTTTCTCCATCTTTTATGATTTGCTGAAATACCATCTCCAGATAAAGAAGAGATTCCAGTCTCGCTTTGGCTCTGCAATCTCATCATGCAATTATTTGAAAACATTACGATTCGCTAATTATCATGCTAATTATTTTGCCCTATACATTTGCCTTCATGTTGTACAATTAAACACAGAGCCCAAACCTTTGTTTACGCCATGCAAACGCGTGTGCTGATTGGGGAACGAAGGTGGAAAAGTGCAGGAATGCACTAATATTTTTTTGACATCTTTACCTATAAATATTTTTTCAGACTGAAAAATGTATCTAATAGCCCCACTCACTGATGTGCACTGCAGTTTACCACGGTGTCTATATTTCTGTTGTCAGTTTTACAGTATCTCCCTTCATTAAACCTATCAAGTTTTCCTTTTGATCATGCAACCAAGGCCAGAAGACAGATATCTTCCTGGAACAGAGCAGTCTGCCAAGTCTTTCACAAGACCAGCTTTAACCTCCCTATTGATTTTCTCAACACTGCAGCCATTCATTGTTTGTGACATTTGGCTGTCGGCTCTTTAACACCCTTCAACCAAATCAATTTCATATTTTTGTCAATGCCCTGCTAGAGGATGAGCAAAATGGGAAGAGACTTAGCATGATTTAGAATGTTGATTTTCTAGAGCAGTTTTATCTGTAGTTTTTACAAGCCTTATAAAGTTAATTCAACATGTTTATTTAAGCATATGTGATAAATTGGGAGAGAAGCACTACCAGAGCTAAGTTGCAAATTCCCCAAAGCTAATTCTTGAAGGAAACTAAATTATTATATCAATGTCAGTAAAAATAAATGTGCGGCAATCCTGTTCCCCCCAAAACCAAAACCCAGATCGGGCAGATCCCTGCCCAGCCCCTGGGGAGGGGACCGGGCACCGCAGGAACGCGAGCGAGGACCCGGCCCTCACCGAGCCAAACCCCGGGGACTGGTAAAACAACCCCAACCCCAACCCCAACCCAACCCAAAACAAGCAGCGCTGCTGTAACGTGCCCGTCACCCAACCGACAGGGGAAGGAGAGTCAGCTGAACGCCGAGATGGGATCGCCAGGCCCAGCCCCAGCCCCACGCCTCGCCCACGCGCCGTCACTGACCCCCACGCAGACCCCATTTTGGGGCTGAAAACGCTCAGGGCCAGCCTGGGCTTCCCAGTCCCTCCTGCACTGCGCACCGGTCCCCCCGTCCGGGGCAGGGACGTGCCCACAGACCGGGGTACGCGTATCGCCGTGGCTGAGCTCGCGAGCCCCCCGAGCGTGCACAGCCTCCGAGCGGCAGACACGGGAGCGGGAACCATTTTTACACAACACATTCATCTGGTAGACCCGCGGCATGATAATGTGGATTAACAGCCTGGCAGCTTGCACAGCTTACGCGGAGCCAGTAGGCACTGTGGTGTAAATATGTATTTAGGGCATTTCTAGGATGCATGTTAAAGACACGGCGGATTATACCCGCGCCTCCCTGCACACCTGGATTTATGCTGTGTTTATTAGGAGGCCTACAGATACCGCAGCCTGGGTAAATACTGTTATGGAAGCAGTTACTGCCCGTAATGATCTCGTCTGATCTTTTGTGTTTGTCTACACATCCCCTCACGCTCCTGGTTTAATCTCCTGCCCTCACGAGGCACGTCCAGAGACAGGACAAAAAGGCCTTTGGTGAGCAGGACGAGGGACCCGCCTCGTGTCCTACCCCGCCACAGAGGTTACCTTCCCGCGCAGCCCCCCGGCTCCTGGGGAGCAGCGACCGTCCTTCGCATCCTTCCCCTCTATTTTTAACTGCTGATAAATTGGAGAGACTCCTGGTGAAACCGTGTTGGTTTCAAGGACGTGGAGGACGGTGACGGTAGCAGTTGACACTTCATTACATCAGAGATGTGGGCAGGAGGGGATGCCCCCCCCGTGCCCCTCGGGCTGCTCTCATCCTGCCCGTGCCCCTTGGGGTGCCCAGCCCCGCGGCGCTGCGGCACACACCCCCGAGCCTGGCCCGTGCAGGGTGAGGGGCCGTGCCCCTGCGGTTTGCTGGGGACCCCCCATCTCCGCGGGCGGTGGCTGGCTCCTGCGGGGCTCCCCTGGACTCCTCCAGCTGCGAGACCCCCCAGGGCGGGGGCTGCGGCGCTGCCAGCATCGCACCCGGCCATACTGTGGGAAAAAGCCTGGTGAGAAATGAATTTGAAAAACCAATTGTAAAAAATAGTTTTTAAGTCTCTCAGCCCGGTCCCTGGGGAAGGAGGACATGGTGTGTTTAAAATACTGTGCTTAAAATAAAAAATATTCTCCATGCTGGCAACCTATTTCGCTGGGGTCCTGATGTTGCTGTTTCCAAGACCACGCGCACACCAGACCCCCTCCTCCCCGGGGACGCCGCAGGACAGCGAGAGCCAAGGTTAAAAATAAAGCTTCCAGGATGGTTTCCCAGCCTGGTGTCCTTCAAATGCTGACTATGCCCAAACCAGTCCTTCACTAAACCTCAGCTGATGGAGGATGGATGGGATGGGATGGGATGGGATGGGATGGGATGGGATGGGATGGGATGGGATGGGACGGACAGGTGGACTCCCATACCCAGCACAGGGGGCTGGAGCATGGTGGCCACAGGACCCTCAGACTAGCTGCTGCTCCAGGGCACCCCAAGATCTCTCTCCTGCATGGGATGGGTGCTCAGCTGGTGTAAACAACTGTCGCTCCACCGAAGCCATTAGCAATTTGCACCAGATGAGGATCTGTCCCAAGGTTTCAAAGTGCCGACAAAACCAGAAACTCTCTGGGCTGCGGGTTTTCAGCACACCCCTACTGGGATCCCCGTGCAGGGGCACAAGCCCTCATTGTTTTGATCAGAGCTGCCTTTCAGTATCAGGATGAAAAATTGCACCCAGACTTTGTTTTTTTAAATAAGTGTTTTTCAAAATTAAAGCAAGAACCTGTCCAGTCTCAAGTGGAAAAAATGCAAGGATCAAATTAGGAGCAGAAGAGGGGCTGTGCAGGAGGAGCGTTACCTGTTCCCATCCACCCCGATACACTCACTGCCCGTGTGCCAAACGCACCGGGTTTCTGACCCCAATAAGGCGGGCGGGCGAGCTGGGTCCGCAGACATATCTGGGGGGCCCACGCGCCCCCGCAGCGGGCTCCCGGCACCCGCTGGCACCCAGTGACAGAGCAGCGGGGCCGGCGCTGGACTCGCTCCCCTGCGCTGCCAACAGCCGTCGGTGCCTGCCGGAGCACCCTGACCCGGCTGGCCAGGACATGGGACCCGACGGGCTTCCAGGCAGGAGACCTGTCTGCTCCGGCACCGGGATCGAGGAGCTCCCAAAACACCAGAAATACGATTCAAAGCATTTTTCATGCCCAATGGAGCGGCAAAAGAGCAGCCTGAAAAATGTATGTTAATATATTTACTTTTTTTTTTTTAGTTTTCTATCACCACATGGGAGGACACGAGGATTTCTTCCTTGCAACAGCCCCAGAATATTCCATTATTCCCATCGCTATTTTACTGTGGGATTTTTCCCACTGTGCCCCAATATCCTCACATTTTCAGCTGCAGCGTGTTTGCTTTGATGACGCCTTAACCTAGAAATAGTCTGCAGTTGTTTACCCACTGGTAGCGCTTCAAATATTATATTCTCACATTTTTAAATCAGTGCAGACACCTGAGACAAAAAGTGTCCCAAAAGCTGCCTACAAGAGCTACATGCTGGTCACTCTTTCTTGTCAAGGTTGATTTATTGCCTCCTTGCTGTTCAATTTCACATTTTGTCCTCATCATATCCGTGGCTCATGATCATTCTAGGCTGACCCTTGTAGGGCAGGCAGGGAATATTGATAAAACAATTATCTGTTAGCCGTTCATTTGATTTTCCATTTCAATTACGGATTGCACGAGGCAAAAGGAAAAAGATTGCATCATTGATTTTTCTACCTTACAACAGTAAAGAGTTGCTTTGATGGTTATAAAATGAATGCAACTCAACCATGCTTTTAAAGGTCATATTTTTTGTTTTACTATATTTCTTAAAAGCCTTAATATATGCAACCGTACAGGGGGGAGAAGCCTGTATCGTCAGATCAGATAACTAGATACAAAGCACACGCACGTCAAAGAAACACAGGTGAAAAAAAACCCCTTGCTCTAATGTATTTACAATAAATCCGCTCTTCCCCAGCGAACTCCTCGTGATCACTCTGCAGCCGTGGCCGTGGAGCCGGGCGCCTGCCTGCGAATGCCTCTCGTGCCTCTCCGCGCGTGTAGCTAAGGAGAATTTAACAAGGCGTTGCGGGCAGAGGCCCCCGGCTCCGGCTCGGCCGCGTCGCCGCGCGTCAGGAGGCGTTCGGCTCTCGCAATATGCAGAGAGCGGCTGCGAGAGGAGACGCGTTATCGCTGCTAACCAGAACTATGTTAAAACTTCACCTATGTGAAGGGCCGATAATGTGCTCTTGGCAGGCAGTGATCCGGGACGGTCACGCCGGCGCGGGAGCGGCGCTGAGCCCGCGGCACTCCATCACGGTTCAGCGCCCGGCGCAGCTCCGGGGGATTTTCACATGGCCGACCCTCGGAGAAGTTCAGCCTTTGATCAAGGTTTAGCGTGCCTGGAGCGGCCGTGGCGCAGGAAAGGGCTTCCATTTTCTGTGTCATAGGGTGCCAGCGCTGATCTCCTCAAAGCCCTAGAGTTTTCTTCCAAGACTGGATTACGCTCAGCAATTAAGGTAATGAACTGGCTGAGGTAACAAAGCATAATGATCTCTTTTGTCCTCTGAATGCTTATGAACTCCGCTCATTCACAATAGCCCGGAATGCAAAGCTTTCCCCAACGCTGCGCGGCTTAAAACTGTGTAAAAATGATTACTTCCATTATGCCTTCATGGTTTGACATTTTTAATTTAAACACCTGTAATATTTAAGCATACTTCCCAGAACCAAAATACCCACTCTCAAAGAATGCTAGCGTACAGTCGTGTAATATTTTGACATCTTATGAGTATTATTTTAATGCCTGAAAAGATAATGTGATGAATCCATTGCAAATATATCACAATATGTGTACAGGGGGCTGTTCCTCGCTTTTTGTTTCAAAACAATGGATTTTTCAAAATAAGGCACAACAGCTGAGAAAGCAGCAATATTTTCATACGGCACAATATCGTGTCAGTAACGCAAACAGCCGAACCACATTGTCTCTGCATATGTGCAGGCAAACGCAACACAACTTTTGCTTCAAATCGAGCCCTTTTATGCCACATTAAATACCGGCTCGCACACTGCCATCCCTTCCACGCTCAGGGTATTTTGATGCAGCTATTTCACTTTTTAAAAGCATTTACTTAAGGTTTTATTTATTTATTTTGAAGCATCTGGCTACTACTTTGACGTTTTTTTCAAATTTTTTGCATGATATAAACCTTCCTCACTGCAGAATCTGCTGCACTCTGATCTTTCATCTTAACACATTTCCAGCCCCAAATTTCACTTCAATCTCACCTCATCTCTCCATACTACATTAACCCCTGGCAATTGCCTTCCAAATGACCCCATTAAGCTGTAATTGCCTCAGCAGGCCTGCACTTTCGCTTGTAATTCTGTACCTCTCATCTCCCAGACGTTCTCTCAGCATCATTTCGTGTTCTGGCTCCCTTCACTGAGCTCAGCTTATGACCTCGCTGCACCATGGCCGAAATGACTACTAAAAGCATAACAGAGACGGAATTCCATTACTTATTTTTAAAAGTTCTCTGGTGCCCTAATGTAATATTCTTTGGGGAGTGTTGTCAAGGATACCAAGCACCAGCCATTAAAACCTTTTGTTTCCCAAGGCATTCCGTCTTTTATTAATAAATAAAGATAAAGAGAAGCTCATCCACCCTCCAGAAAGTCAGCGTGCGCTGGCAACGGTCTGGTACAACTCCAGCCCCCGCTGCACCCCTCGTCCACGGGGAACGGCGGCGGCGCACCCCGGGGCGAGGCACGGCGGGCTGCCGGCACCGCGCTCTGCCCGGCACGACCGCTGCCGTGCGCACACAAATTAAAACCCTTCTGAGGATAATTTTGCAGGAGCAACTCTGCTCAGTAACGCCTGCCTTTAACGTATGCTGCCTTCGCACCCACAATGAAAATTAAAGCTGAGGCCCGGGCAGCCTTACGTGTGGACACGGCGCAGAGGAGGAGGGAACACGGAGAGGATCACATCCCACTGTCAGGGCTAACAGTCTATCAAGGATAATGGGAATCCCCAATGGGGGCGAACAAAACAGCACGGAAGAAGCTGGCTAATCCTTTAACTGGGTTTGCGGCTCAAATGTGTTAAGGAGGAACCTCCCGCTCACGGCTGTTGTGAGACGGCCAGGAGACATATATTTCAGATTGAAAATTAATTGGTGCTGGATCCAAGCAAGCCTTTGTAGCAAGCAGTAACCTTTTCATTTTATGGTCGTGACACTGAAATATTAAGAGCCCTCTTCTCCCATAAACTATATAAACAGAGGCACTCTGAAAAATGGAGGTAGTTTTTTTCTGTGGCAGAGAAGGAGTTTTACTCTTAATTCACAATAAAACTTAGTGCCGAGGTTCGTGCTCCAAGGGCGCCGGCGCAGGCGGAGGGGAGGCGATGGTGGGGCCGGGGCCGTGCGGGCACCGCTGGCAGCTCGCCAGCAGAGCGAGAGGCGGCCACGTTCTGATGGCCACCGCGGCTTCCTCGCCGCCGTCACACAGAAAGGAGCAGGCGGTGGCGGGGCCGTGGGTGGAGGCGGGCGCTGGCACCGCGGAGCCGCTCTGCCGGGACCGGAGGGCCAGCACAAAGGCCCACCGAGGCTGTCCCGCACCGCGCGGCTCTGCAGACGTGACCCCCTGCTCACGAGCTGCTGGGTGTTGGGACAGCGCATCGGAAGGGTCTGCGCTTCACGCGTGACCTGTGAGCTGTTTCCTTGAGCATCTGCTGCTCATCACCGTCAGACAGAGCGCTGCACCAGCTCAGCTCTCCATCCCATCCAGGAGATCCATATGGTTTGGATTGCTTTTTTTAACCCTATTTATGGTAATAATGAGTTAATGTGGTAATAATGCGGATTTTTAGCCAAGAAATAGATTTCATCCAGGCTTCCCAAACAAAAGCAGATTCCTGAAAGCTTTTCATTTCTCCTCACCAGAAAGATGGAGACGGCCCATGTCTGAGGATGTCTGCATGTCCGTGATGCCGAGAGGTGACGCTGCCATGGGAGCGTGTGTCACCCAAGGACTGAGGCTGCCGCACGCCGCTCTGCCGGGCCCCACGCGGGCCGACATCCTCCTTGACGTCTGCAGGACACCCCAGCCCCGGCACAGCAGCACGGGACAGTGTCTGCAAAGGCTGTCCCCCACCCCAAAGCCACCTCCCCCGACCACCTTCTATGGACAATCCGCATAGACAAGATGATGAAATCAGTCGAGTCACTGATCTGCTCCAAAGGTACCAAAGGAGATAAAAAATAAACCAGAACTTCTCCACGAAGGGACGGTTTCTGCTGGCGGATGCCGGAGCTTGGCTCGCTCCTCTGGCTGCGTGCGAGCTGCATAATGCAGCAACATCACAGCTCTG
This sequence comes from Nyctibius grandis, assembly GCF_013368605.1. Taxonomy (NCBI): domain Eukaryota; kingdom Metazoa; phylum Chordata; class Aves; order Nyctibiiformes; family Nyctibiidae; genus Nyctibius; species Nyctibius grandis. Next base: position 764,975 of record NC_090673.1, read on the forward strand.
TCCGTATTTATTCTACACACTAGGCAGGAAATTTCCATTTCATGCATCACTCACGTTTTGTACTGATTCTGCGAAGTCAGTGCTCACACTTAACATAAAACCAGGAGGAACTCTAATTGGTTTGGTGTTGCTATTGTTTGAAATTTCAGTTTAGGCTCATTGGGCACCAATTTTGTTTGCTTTTCAGTACAGCTTGTGTTACCAGAGCGAAAAGCGGAGACAAGAAGCTGAATAAAAAGTCAATCTAAGTGCTTCAGTTATTTTTGTTTTCTTTAAAATTAACTTTGATGTCATCATATTCTGCTAGTCCGCACAGCACAGACAATGCCACTGTTGTCACCACCCTGGGAAGGGATTATCAGCACCAACACAAGCCGTAAGCAGCAGCCCTGGCTCTGTCCTGGTTCGATGACAAGGTCACAGCAGCAAGGATCATCTTCACCTCCGGCTTTGCCCAGGAGAGACCGTGGGTGGCCTCTGAATGTCACCCACGTGCCCAGGCCGTGTGGCACACGCTCCCCAGCGCCTCGGAGCAGCACGGTGCCGGCATACACATTTTCATGCAATAGTTTGGCTTTTCTCATTATCAGCTTAAACAGGACTGAAATCCTGCACACAATCTCTCAGCCTTTTCCCTGCAGAGGTTACAAGTATGTTGCCAAAAACGACCCTCGGAAATGTTACAAATACCCAAACAAGTGAAATCACTAAAGACAAAGTACCTCCATCTCCAAAACTTTGCAATATTTCTTGTTTGTCGAGTTATTGAAGTAAACACGAGTTAGAGAGGCACTTTATCGCCATTTCCAGAGTTCCTGGACGTGTCTAATGAAAACAGCAAGTCATGAAGCATAGCGTGGCATCAATGCCACAGCAGAGGCAACTGTGAAAAATGAGTTGTGCTCCTCATATTCCAGAATCCTTTTCCTCTCTTCCCAGAGAAAAGAGCTAAACTAAATAACTCCATGCCCCATTTACTCCTCACCTACCTGGGGCGAGGGAGGCATCCCTGAGCTCTTCGTACGAGGCACATGGAGGGATGCAGCAGCCCATCAAGGGGGGGATGAATCAAACCATCCAATTTTAAAGGAGTATTTTCTGAGTGCCAGGGATGCTGGTGTGGAATTAAGAAGCAAAAGAGAATTGCACATGAAACACTACGGAAAAGGACCCCAGAAGAGTTTTGCAGGTTTGATTGTTCTGGTTGCAATGTACGTCAACACAGCTGACATGGCATGAAACGGTGGCCAGAGAAATCAAGTGTAAAACAACTAACGCACCCGCCCGGCCCCACGAACCGCGCTGAGACCATCGGCACAGCCATGGCGCCAGCCCAGCGGGCCCGTGAAGGAAGAGCAGAGGAGTTCCCAAAGCTTTCAAAGAAAATCTCCAACTTGGGAAAATTTCCTGTTTATTTCCAAGACCTCCCCATCTGTGACAATATTTCTGCGGGCTATTGGAAGTGCCAGCTGCAGGGAGGGGCTGCGGTCACGCATGGCGCAGCTCCGCGCTCCTGTGACCTCCCCGTCTGAGCAGGACGGCCCTGGGGCAGCCGCGGGGAGCATGGGGCGCCGCGGCGAGGTCCCACTGCCAGCTCGGTGCAGGTCCCACCGCCGGCTCGGTGCTTGGGGAGCCGTGTTCGGTGCGACGGCTCGGTGGGGGAGCAGGCCGCCAGACGTGCCCTCTGCCTGCGCCGTACCCGGTGCCTGCACCGTGCGGGGGCCCCTCTGCGCCCACGGCCCGGCGTCACGGCACTAACCACAGGAATGGAAACGTGCTGGTAACGCCGGCATCGGACAGGTACCAACACAGATGTGCCAGGAGACTCCGAGCCGAGCACAGCCCCCAGCCTGCAAACGGCACTGCCAGCCCCTGCCGCGGTCCCGCTCACACCGGCCAACGCGAAGCACGCCAACGGCGATGAACATTTCCCCATCAAGGCAACGGAGCCACAAACGCCCTGACGTGATCTGGGAGGGACACGCAGCCTGTCCAATCTCCACCCAAACGGGGCCGCATGAGGAGGCTCACTGAGGGGTTCCCTGGTGTCGGGGACGCTTATTGCCCCGGGAGCAGAGCAGCTCTCTGCTGAGCTGCTATGGCACCAACGCACGAGGCATTAGGGTGCCTTCAAGATGCTGCCCAGTTTCCACAAACAGATGGAGAAGGCTGGTAACCACCGAGGGGCCGACAGGACAGATTTGCTGTGGGTTAGGGCTAACCTCCTCAGAAGGGATATTTACGGCATCATTAGGAGCCCTCCCACCATCTGTGCCGGGCACTGGAGTTGTTCTCTCCTTCATCTTTGGCTGCATGTGATGAATGGCCAAGAAGAAGACCCAGGTGATTGCCCAGGAGGAGCTCAGCCCCCCCCGGTACTTCACCCACCGCTGCCCGTTCGGCTCGCAGCGAGCCCAGGGCGGAGGGCACACGCTGGCTCTCGCTGTGAAAGTTTGCAGCGGGATCCCGGGCGCTTGTGAGGACCCAGAGATGGGCAACCTCATTTCCACCAGGAGCTCCCAAAAGGGTTATCCTTTCTGGGAGCTGCAGAGCGCAGCTTCTGCACCGGCCTGGGGCTTCCCTCCCACCCAGAGCGGGGACAGCCCCGGGGCCCGACGCCGCTGCGGCACGGGGCACTGCCGCCCCGCCAGCACGGGCAGGCGAAGCCCTCCCTGGCCTGCCCAGCCTGTCCTCACCCTGCACCTCAGCAGGTCAACGCTCGCCAGACGCAGCGAGAGCTTTTATAGCAAGTGCACACGTCGGCAGAGCCATTTTTAATTGAAAAAATAAATACAATACTCTGCATCGCCTCCCTTTGAACCTCGCACCAGGAGCGAGATCTCCCATTTCCACCAAGGCGGTTAGCTTCTATCCTAAAGGACACATCTGGTGAGCTCCATTCTTTGCTCATTCCGGCTCCTCAACGTTTTTACTTTTAACTCCTAATTAACTCCTAATCCCTGAACTCCCAAGGAAATTCTCGGTTATTTCTCTCCCGCTCTGCAGCCCCGTCGCTGGCAGACGCAAGCGCTGCTCCTTCCATTGCAGCGACAAACACAACCCCTCGGTAATATTAACATCTTACGCAGACTTAGTCCACGTTGCATCAATCCCTGTGCAACTAACCTGAATGAACTATAGATGGGTTCTATAATTCAAAGCAAGAACTGAGCAAGAAAGGGGAAATTATGTGGATAATAAGACACCCAAACGCTATTCAGAGCCCCGCCACAGTGCCTGGTCCGGCAAAGCACCGCTCTGCAGCGAAGACAAACGATGACACCTAAAAGCATCTACAGCCCACATTACAAAATGCTTCGTATGAAACAAAACACTCTTTTTTGTAGGTAAAAATGATACAAAGCAGAAGCTGACGATAAATTTTTCCTTTCAGTTTTAATCAGGCTTCCTGTTGTAAAAGCTCAGCAGACAGTGACGCGAGACACTGCCTCCCAACTTCGGTTCACCTTTGCCGTTCCACCAGGGACGCCGTGTCAAGATTGTTCAGCTTTTTTGATGAGTGCTGCGTGGGTAACTAATGTGTAAATGCAGATACGTATAGAAAGCAGTTTTGACAGTGATGTATTGCAACTGGTTCCAGATGTCGGCGAGGGATGCTTGGCCAGGCACCTGGGGCTCGCCTGCCACGGAGCCGCACCAGCACCAAACCAGGCTTCAAATAGATCACAAGGCTTTAACTCTCCAATTATAATCTTATTAAACAACCATCACTCGAGCTTCTGCTTCTCCTCTTCCAGGATGCCTACAAAATATCTCTGTGCTGTTGCTCACATTTTAATTTTAATTAAGGGGAGATAAGCTGCAATGTGAAGCTTAGCATTAAACCCTGCCGTTTGGCTGTCAATGGGAAACTTAAAAGCAAGCTGTTGAATCAGTCAAAATTAACCTTATACTAATGTTTAACATTTTTTATATCGCTACACCAAAACTTGCACGTTGCACTTGCCAAACATTTAATTAGATATCCCCTAATTGCTGAAGTAAATGGTGAAATGGAGCAACAAATACGGCATTTCTCATGGAAGATTACAAGCAGGTAGTGGATTTGCCTTTGACACCGGAGCAAGCTGCTGGGGAGGCTGTTTTGAAGAAGGTGGTCTCGCACACGACTGTAAAATCCACCAGAAACACGTTGCTGAAAACCCCAAGTTCCCAGCCATGATTTGTGACCGCTGTGCCAAGGCCCGGGCAACCAGCGCGCGCCAGAGGGGAACGTGCCCCCTGAGACACCAACGCTGCCAACACAGCCTGCAGGGTCCGCCGGCCCCGGCACCCCCTGCCCACACGGCTCCTCCTCCCGATGCACTAACAAGGGGGGATTTTAAATAAAAATAAAAATGTGTATTGAAAAATGAAGTAATTAATTAGTGCAATAACAGTCATAGTCGATGCACAATTAATGCTGACAAGCTGCTGGAGGATGTGGCCGGAGGAGTAACGGGGCAGAGTGCACGTTCTGTTCCAAGGAGCAGCGTTCAACCCAGAGAACCGATAAAGTTGCACTTCTATGGGAGAAGTGTTTGTAGCTCAGCTCCAACAGCAGCGTTTGGTCCAAGGGGAATTTTTCCAGACCACCTGTCTGTCTCCCTCCTCCTTCCACCCGAAACTCGCGCTCCCACCGCGCGCTCTCGGGGATCGCCCTCCGGCCACGCTCCCTCCCCGCGCCACTGGTACCAGGCGTCCGCTCGCCGATCGAGATGGCTGCAGGAGCGGGCGTGCTGCTCACCCCAGGACAAAGAGGGAGACCCGCGCTGCTGATCGTCTCTATCGCGTCAGAGGGTTCAGGACGCGTTTAGCAGAAGCACTGGCAGGAATGAGGGGTGCCGGGAACGATGCCGCGGCACCGCCGCAGCACACGCTCCCCTTCCACCCCAACCTCTCCATCCACCGGCACCCGCGCGCTGCTTGGAGCCCCGTGACCGGTAACCGAGCTGTGAGTGACCTGCTCAGCTACCGCCCCATTGGTGTGTTGGGTCCAGTGGCACTTGGCGTGTGGACTGGGGGAAAAGACAGACTGACCAGTCTCTGTTACTTTTTATTTCTAACCTGCATTTAAATGATCAACCTGTAAAATTTTATTACCAGCACAGAATACACTAATGAACGGTGCCAGATAGCCCAAGAGCCGTAAACTATTACTTCCTTTCTGCTTATAGGGCTTCTGTTATGACAAACCTTTATTAGCCATTTGTGGTGTAACATAAACCACACAGAGCCGGGGCTGGGCTTTTCTTCCATCTCCTGCAGCCAGGAGGATGGAGACCGCCCTAGCTAGGAGAGAAAGTTTCAGGGGCGTTTTGATTGACCAGAGAGCTTTTTTCAATGACACGCTCTGCATTTTGAGACAGTCAATAGGAACCAAAGGACCGTTTACTTCACTAAAGCAGAAACTGATAAAAAATGGCCTTTTCCTGCAGTCAGTAAGCCAGGAGAGGAGCGAGATGATACAGATATCTCACACACGGCATGTTAATGTGCCAGAGCGTCCTGGTGGGAGCAGTGGCTCACCGCAGCCGCGGGCACCGGGGCCCTGCCGGGGCAGCACGTGGGCTGGAGCCCCACCGGAGCTGTGGCCGTAGCTTGCTCTGCTCCCCAGGCACGCGTGTACACGTGTGTGTGTGGGTGTGCATGCATGTGTACATGTGTGCATTATTGCGTGTATGCATGTGGGTGCGTATGCATGTGTACACGTGTGCGTGCACGTGGGTGTGCGTGTGTGTACATGTGTGTGCGCGTGTTACTGTGTGTGTACACGTGTGCGTGCACGTTACTGTGTGTGTGCATGCACACGGGTGTGCGGCTCTTGCCCAATGCTGGCCCTTCACACCTTCGCCGGCGGAGGAGGACTGTGCGCCAACTCCTCCAGCATGCCATCACTTTTCCCCCAGCCCTTCTTGTTCCTTGGTCACTTGACACCAGGAGTCACCAGCGCTTCCAGGCTCAGCTCGAACACTACTCAAAGCACCGCAGTGATTTTTACTCTGATTTTCTACTTCATTTTCTGTTTCCTGGCTAACAAACGGGGCAGAAGTTGTGTCTGGAAAATCCCAACATGATTTGGGCAGCTAATACCGAGACAGAATATTGGGCAAGTAATTAAGATGGTTGGATAATTGCAAGGAATGTTAATTCTTCCAGGCTTTGCAGCTGAGCACAAGGGATGGTTTGCGACCGAGCACCCCCTGTCCGGACGTCGCACGCCGTGCGGGGCAGCCAGTCGCCAAGCACAGGGGCACAGGTCCTACAGATGTGACAAACCACGGAACCCTGCAGAAGATTCCTGCTGTCCTGGGTGTGCTGCTGCTGTTCTGTACCTTTTGCTGCCTTCGGAAGACGAGGAGGAGGATTATGATGAGAAGCAATGGGGATTATATGCATATTTTCTCCCTGAGGAGATGGGTCCCGATTTAAAACCCACTGAAGTTAACGGGGGTTTTTGAAGTTACTTTCCCAGCTCTGGACCAGCCAGCTGACCCAAGCCCTTTGCACCAAAAAATGGCCCCTCCCCGCCTTCGTTTTGATGCACTTGTGCACTGGGATGGGTTTGCTGAGTTAATAACTGTAGGGAGAGAGTCAACATTCCCAGCGACGGGCACGCTACGGGACAGCGGGAGCACCTCGTCCTACCTGCTGCCCTTCTGCAGCCCTGCACGAGCTGACTGCGGGCACAGAGCCTCTCCCCACACATGTTCTGGTTACAGCAATACAAAAGTTGCTAAGAAACACACACATTTCATCACTGCCGTTCGCAACCAGACCACAAATCAGCAACATATTTAGAGAACCGTCCATATGCATCTCATTCGAGGTAAAATACCAAACGAGCTAAGATTTGGGCTTCAAACAGACAGGATGTAAATGCAAGCAGGAAACATATTTGGAGGCTGAGTTGGGAGCTCTTTTTCACGCAGAGAATCCTCAGTGTGGGATGGCCTGGCAGGCAGGTTCAGCCAGGCAGAAAGGCTGAGATCATTCAAGAAACAATTAGAGAGCATCGTGCGGGGAGCGGAGTACTTAGCAGGGAATGCACCCTGATGCTCCGATGGGCTTTTACTCAATTTAACGACTTATCTCGCGGCCTCGCAGCCTCTCGTATCCTCTCCTCTCGGCCTGGGCAGCGAGTCGTGAAGAACTTTCCCCAAGTATTTCTGACAATAACTGCCCAGCCCGTGACGAGGGGCAGTGACACGGCTCCGGAGGGGCACGCTGCACCTCGTCAGTTGATCACGGTGCGCTCGGGGCCCGAGGCCCCGGACGGAGACATGGCAGCAGCCGCATCTCACAGGCCAGGGGGAAGAGGCACAGCACCGCGGGGACACGTCCCGTCTCCGCAGGAGTGACCGAGGAGCAGCTGCACGAGGGCTGCTCTGCTGCAGCGCGCAGGAGAGGAACAAAGTCAGGTTCAGGCACCGGGCACCGGCTACCGCCTGTCTAGAAATAGCCCTCGGAGCCAAACTCTGCTGAACGCCACAGAAATGCTCGCCTCCATCGACACGAGGCCCCAC
>NC_090673.1:775000-790000 GCF_013368605.1 Nyctibius grandis
AATCAGATTTATATCACTGTCTTCTGCCAATTGCAGGTGCTCCACCACAACTTGTCAAGACAGCCTGTCTGAGTCTTCACACGTCAGACAGAATCACAGCACTTGGTGTTTTGGTCTGTTGACAGCAATTTATTTTGATGTGTTGTCACAATACGGAATTCTTCGAGGCTCTGCACCACGGTGCCAGCGAGTCCTACTGTACTTTCCTCCTGCCAGATGCTACAGGTTTGTAGAGGGAAAAAACACTGACAATTCATAAAAAAAAGAAAAAAAGAGGGAGATTTTGTAAGTGTTCTGAAGACGCCGGAGCTAAGAGGCGCCCTGCGAGCACAGCCGGGGACGGGGAGCCCAGCCCGGCGCCCATGGGGGTCCTGCGGGATGGACACTGCCGGGGACCGGAGGGACGGATTGCTGAGACCCTTCGCCCCCCTCCGGTGGGGACCCCTGCCCTCTCCCCCCGGCACCAGGCCCACCCGTGCCGTCACGGCGGCGGTCACGTTATGTACCTGGGGCCAAGCGCAGCACGGGAACGGGAGCTCGGGCGGGTTTCACGGCCTGCCAGCAACGCGGCTGCTGCGACGCCGCGGTTCCGGGGGGCTGTCCCCATCCTCACCTGTCCCAAACGGAGCAGGGTGCCACAGCACCCAGTCACAACGGCCACTGCTAAGCCAGAATAAATGCATCGATTTAGGGGAAGTATTTAAGACTTAATTTTTCATCTGCTGTTTGGCTCAAACACGAACATGTTTCCCACTCGGCGGCAGCGTCCCCGCTCGGGGCCGGGGGCACCGTGCCCGCGAACGAGGGCAGCCCCGGCGGGTCCCCGCTGTGTGGGGCAGGGCTGCAGCACCAGCCCGCGCGTCCCCACGTGTCTGGATGCACTTGCCCGAGGAGCAGAATACGTCCCCCTCCCTGCCCTACACCAAAGGGTTCGGTTTTGCCGAGGGTGGCTGTGGCCCCCTCAGCAGCCGCCCTCCAGGATGGTCTCACAAACACCCCAAACCGGCCCACGAAGCCCACGGCCTCTCTCTGCCCAAACGAGGCGGTTTTCTGACCACATCCACTCTGATTCCTGAGCTGCTTTTCAGGGTGTGGGGGTATTTGGATGTGGGGTTTTCCCCCAGCCTCGCTGTCCCCTCCGGGCTGTGCTCCGCTCCCACCGCAGGCTGGCACGAGAAGCATTTCCTGAGGAGGAAAACGCTGATTACAAGTAAAAAAAGAAAAAAAAGAGAGAGGTAAGTAATAGTGGGGAATTCTTTTCAAGGACTGCTTGATTAGAAACAACCGCATTCGTATTCAAACCTTTTAGAAGCCAAGTTGCCTTTCTCAACAAGGTGTCTCTGCGGATATTTGCCCTGCTTTGTTATGGGACTCCTGACACTTCTAATAGAGCTTCTAAATAAAAAAAAAACCCAGTGCATTTGTACTGCCAGGCAATAACCTTCACATTTTACTCTTCATTCATAATGAAAATTAAGGGCACATGACCTGCATGCTAGGTGGCTCCCAGGACCACATGCGAGCGAATGTAGAGGATGTGTGGCAGTAAGTGCCGCAGCCGTAAAGAGACCGTCGGAACGCGTGCGGGGGGACCCCGGCCACACGTAACGGGCGCCGCCGGTGCCACACGGTCCCAGTGCCACCGGCTGCCGAGAGAAACATCCCTGCACTGTAGTAACGCCGCGTGAAAAGCTGTTTGTGATTATTTTTTCATTCAGAAATATGATACAATAAAGATATTGCTATTATTGTGTGTTTATACTGGAGGAAAAAATAACTAACGCGATTTGATCCTGTACAAAAGCAGAGCGCTCGCAGGAAAGAAGCTGTAATTTGACAATCAGCCCTTACAGAACAAACCTGATGTGCTGAAGTGTTTATTCCAGAAGAAACACTTCCAGATAATATTTCAGTGAAATGGGGTAAAAAGTAGAACATTGATATGAAAAATATCACCACTCAGGAAATAAGTGTAAGTACCACTTCGTATGCATGGTGAATTGGCTACCCAGAGCAGAGCCGGCTTCGGGGGAGCCGGCACAGCCAAGGGGCATCCCTGGCACTCGCTGGCCCCACGGCACCCAGGCCCCTCCAGTTGCCCGGCTGCAGGGAGGGGAGCGCAAAGAAAAAAAGCAACGGGTGGGCAGCAGGAGAGTGTGCTCGGGGGCGCCAAGCTGGTCTGGGAGAAAGGGAACAGCTCTCGGGGTCGTGGCTGAGGGAGGGTGCCATGCGGGAGGTGTTTGGGGTGGTGGCCGAGGGAGGGTGCCGTGCAGGAGGTGCCAGCTCTGCAGCTGGGCACAGGGATGCCCACGGGTGCGGTGCTCTGCCAGCCGAGAGCGGGGCAGAGCAGGGGACGTCGCCGCTGACGCTGGCGCACTTCTGATAGCGTCTGAAGAGCACTTTGTGTGTGCACGGTGAGAAAATCTGTGCAAGCGTGGGGAACCGCGGGCATGTGTAAGTGGTACAAATAAGAGCTGGGTCTGCAGACTCCATTTGGGCAACCTGCCACTTGATCCTCATATCCCCGTGATCACTATAACCAAATGGAGTCAATGACGCGGACACCAATTAACACATGCCGCTCCGATTTGCTTTTCTGTGCCATACTTTATTAAACACTTTCAGATGTAATTGAACAACACTGCTACACAATTAAGCACCATACAGTACTGCACTTTAAAACAAAAGCTATGACAGTTCTGTACTCTATTAGCGCTGTTAGATACTGTGTAATGTAGTAAGTAATTAAAAGCTAAAACTACGGTACTGTAACAATCCTAATCAGACTCCAATTCCAGTAGCAATAGAAGTATATTAATTTTTTAATACAGTGCAAGTACCTCAGCGTTATCCTACAAAAACTACATGTTGCCTGCTCCAAGAATAATCAGAATCCTCTTTTTCTGCTGGCAAACAGGAGCTAAACCATGACTGTGCCGGCGCAGCAGTGGTGCAGGCGAGACCGTCTGGGGCACGGAGCGGAGCAGGGAGGCAATGGCTGTGCCACCAGGCACTCAGCCCCGCCAGCCCCTCTCCTCGCGTCCCGCGGGTGTGAGTCCTGCTCATTCCTGCCACGTGAACTAATTCATATTTGAACGGATGAAGCAACAACTAATGCAACACCGCATATTAATACAGATCAGCCTCAACAAAACCCACACATATTCGCACTTAGTCTTTAGAATCTTAGTCAAGATTCACACTCCTCGGTGCCTTGGGAACTGCAGCACCATGTTTATGTTTAGTGTTGTGTTATTTCTGAGTGTTGTGACCCCACGAAGTGCTTGATTTATGGAAGAGCTTTCGGTATTATGCTGGAGCACAACTGGATGTGACGTTAGTGACACGATGCAATGCCCGGTGGAAGGTTTCTGCTCACAGGCAAGAACTCTGTACAGTTCTGAAATATTTTTAGTCTATTGGTTCATAAAGTTGAAGCTAAATTTTAAAAAGCTACTAAATAAATTGTAACATATACTCTTTTGATAGGCTCCCATTAACTTTATTATGCAGGTTTGAAGATTTAAACTATTAAAACTTCTGAATTGCGTTACAGTTACTAAGGCATCATAGTTAAACTCCATCTTGTGTACCCACACAACGGGATGAGGGCAGAGAAACTTTAGTGAAAGCCGAAGAGAGGCTTAAACGCAAGGACTGCAATGAAAGTGTGAATTACTCGAGATGATAACACCAAGCTACATCTTTTGGCTGGAGGGTACATTACACCTCCTATGCCCAGTCCTTCTCGGAGGAAGCAGTCCATTTTGATGCTGGTCCCTAACAATGGGATGAATTTACCCAGCATTTTCACAAACCAATGGACGCTCCAAGTGGAGCTGATAACGCAGCGTCCCTGGGACAGACAGGCAGCCCCGCAGTGCCGCATCGGGGCCACGGGCTGTTCCCTGGACCCTCTCCCTTTCGGTTACCTTGTATGAAATGTTCCCTTGAGGCTGCTGGAAAGTCTGCAGGAATTGGTGGACTGAACTCCATGCTGCCCAGAACTTTCTTATCAGCTACAAACTTCAGCCTAGTGAGCTGTGCTTTTAAGGTTATTTATGAAAACTTGTGTCTGCCAACCTTCCCACTGAGGCACAGCGAGGATGTATCTGATGCAAAAAGCACAGTCTCTGTCACATTAGTCAGGACCAGGGATGACCGAAAATGGCTTGATCTTTTAACCACGGCTGTAACTAAAGAATCTGAACGCATTCCCAAGCTGCTCTGTCAGCCACACCCCGACACAAACCCTCGGGATGTGAAAAGGGTCGGCCTCGCCCACAGCAGATGCATTGTCTCCACCAGCAGGAAAACGTGACCTAAAATACATACCCTGTGCTCGGCCCCCGACCGCGGGGATGGAAAACCCAGAGACTGCAAACACCGCACTTACGGGCAGCATCTGCGTACAGATACTCAACCACCCAAATGACCTTTTTTCCCTTCAACAGCCTTTTTGAAGGAAAATTTGTGGTGAAGGCTTCTTGCTTAAAGAATATATGGGCTTATGTCAAATACGTCAGCCCAGGGACTGATAATTGCTTGGGCTTAGAAGGCACTGGGGCCAGGCATGGAGAATAAAACGGTAAAGGGAATGCAGTGGTTATTTATTAACTTTAGCCCCCAAAGCCTTGTTATATTCCCAGATCACCATCCTACTGGCACGAGAGGCTGCTGAGATGGAAATCTCTTAACAGCTGCCTCTCCTGCTTCAGAGCTTGCGCTCCTCTCCAGTGCCGAGTGATGAGGTGGCTTTAATGCTTGCTGCAGGTACAGAATTTAATGTGCCCCATAAAAAAATCATGTACTGCCCTAAAAAAAAGCTCAAAATCCAACAACACCCCTTTTCATTCAAGCGCTTCACAAACAAAGTTTGTATCTGAACTCTCTCCTCTCCCGGGCTGGTGCCGCAGAGCACAAGCGGTGTCCGGCCCCCCAAAACCCCGGGTCCCCTGCGCCCAGCTCCGGGGCGGGGACCCCCACGTCGCCCCACGACTCCCCGTGCCGGGAGTGTGCTGTGTGGCTAACGTCAGCCACTCCTACAGAAGTTTTGAGATTATGCCTTGAGGCTTAGATGGGACTGAAGCGCTCCCTTGGCCTTCGCCGGCACGGGGAGGATCTCAGCCACAGCACCGCTGGGGAGCAGAGTGCTGGCTACGGAAAATCCAACCAGGAATCGATGAAACCATCCGAAATAATGAGGAAAGAAGCCACCTTCACTCCTAAAGGAAGGAGACGCACTGATTTTAAAAACAAAGCCACAAAATCTGTGTGGCGGCGCGTGTTGCTTGATGCTGACTGTTGTTACAGAAATGAAAGGCATTGGGGATTTACGTCGTTAGGGAGGCGGGATGAAAAAATCTCCAAGATGCTTGTAAGCACAGACATCTTTCTGATACAGAAAATAAATTCTTAAAAATAATTTTGACTGGTTCTGGAAACCAGCCTACTGGCTTTTGGAGGGTTTTTTTACGGTCATTGATTCTGGCTTGTAAAAGAGAAGTTCATCAGGAGGAGTGCTGGAAACGAGTCTTGCAATTACTTGCAAACATACTCGCAGTCTTTTCAAACTCCACCCAGTGGAGCTGCCATCAGTGTAGTTCATAATCCTAGATTTGAACAGCTTTTCTGACTGCAAGCTGTCTGGGTAATTGCTAAGCTGTCTGAGAATTACTATTGAACTCTGTCCTTTTTTATCTCACTGACTGACTACTATTTGTTATTAGTCCAAGTAATAATAATATATTAATGCACATGCTTAATATACAGAAGTATATGTTTGTATTGAAACTGCACTGCACTCTGCACTCTTAAGGGTAGAAAAGTACCAGGAACAGAGCGAACAGTCACACAGAAAACCAGCTATCATCTTCCCAAAGGCCATACAAAACCATGGACTCGGTATTCAGTAAGTCCTACAGACAAAAGCTTTGCACTGACTGGCAATGCTGGAAAACTCCAGGAATTTCCCAAATCAGCCCTGAGCAAGCACCCCCGCGCTGCACCGTGACCTGGATGCAGTACACCAGACCCAATCCCACCTCGCTGTTTACGTGAAGTGCTGCCTGTTAGCAGGGAAAGGGGCAACATGAACAGACACTGACGCTGCTCCTGCTCGGGGACATTCACTTCAGGTGCGGCACAGTGACATTGAAAATCTGCATGTCAGTACATCCCCAGGAATCTGGAATTCCAGTTGTGTCCATGTAACTTCTAACAACAAAAATATTTATAGGAGTTTATGCACAATATTGATCACTACAACACCTGTTACTTGACAGAGTTGCCATCTTCAATCAGAATACCTGTGCATTATAGCACGGTTAGAATTTACTTTTAAAATGAAAGCTGTGAAAGTTGACTCAAGGAAACAATTCTTTTTTGTTGACCTCTACACAAAAAGAGAGAAATGACCTGACTAATCGGGTTAAGCATCCTTCTCCAGCGGCGTGCATCTGACAGCACGTGTCCAGCCCCGGCGATCTGCTGAAGCCTGCCTAGGGCTGCAGACTAACTCATGGGAAAGCAAAGCCATATCATGGTAGAGGTCGATAAATTTAATTTCTTATTAGCGAAACACTAATCAATAATCCAAATCAGGGTTGTTTTTTTTCCTTCTATATTTTATGACTATCTGTGATGGGGAAAAAAGAAAAATTACTACCTACATTGTCATTAGCTGTTCTTTTAATTACTACCGGTACATGGTAGTTGGTTACGGTGCAGATGAAGTTCTTGATGCAGATGACCTGACAACAGTTAATTGTGAAACTTGATATAAACAATACCCATTGAGGTATTTTTCTTTAATGGGAATCATTAACTTATTTCTCACATTGTGGCATTTTTCCTTTTTGCCAAGACTCATCATTTTGTCTCCCATAAAGTCACAGATTTCAGAACCACGTGATTACTTGAACCATTGCACCCTTCCCCTAAAAATGTGTTTCTAGACCATACGTTTGTGAAGGGAAGTCTCACATGAAAACAGCACAAACTCATTTTTTAAGTAAGTTTCATATGTGAAACTCTAGGCTATTTAAGATAGAAAGTTTTTACTGACTGCTATTAATGACGACTATTTTGACGTAGGTCTTAGAAGTCCTTATTCTGAGTCTTTGATTCTTTTTTATTATTATTCCAATGTAGAAGAACTCCCATTTTCTTCTTAAATTGGCCACTTCAGCAACAAAATACTCCCACTAGAAGAGGACCGAGTAGAAGAGCTCAGTACTTTTGGAGTATCTTGGCCTAGATCTAAATTCCTGTATCACTGATCGAAATTCTGGATACAATCAAAACAGTAGAAGAGTACGAACCCCGTAGATCAGAGCTACCCTTACCCCTGCCCTCGGCCCGCGCAGGAGCCTGAACAGGAGGTCTAAGGGCTGCGTGAGACAAGGGCTGAGACGTGGAGCATCGCCGGAGCCGTGTGGCTATGACAGATGGGCTGCAAAATTGTACCAAGAACAGGAAAATACATGAACTTTTGGATTAAAAATGAGGATGCAGGTGATTAGCAATCCGTAGGAAACTTGAGGCTCGTCCACGGTCTGCAGATCTGTAAGACGTGGGCAGCGGCTGGCTGCAGCGGTCGAGGACCCTGCGGCACACGGGGCAGCGAGGGGGTCTTCTGCTCTACAGCAGGAACGTGCAGCGCTGCCAGACCTTGTTCCAGTACAGAAGTCCTGATTACTGATGAACTGTTAGATACAGCAATTTGTATGATTTTAAAAAAATACGCCATTTGTATTCAAATATTTCATTTTCAAGGCTCCTTCCACTGCAGAAGCAATGTAACACATGCTTTCTTATGTAAATAATGCTTCAAAACAATTGCACCATAATTATTCAGTCCAAACCAAACAACAAATACTGATTAAACTGAAGAGAAAACAGAGCAGCAAAGAAAAGCATGAGAGGGCCTTGTGTCGTTAGTAGCGATTTCAACCCAAAATAAATCCTGTGAGTAGGAAGGTGCCATGTAAGGACCTCCACCTAACTTGTTGTTCTGTTATTTGCACAGTTTTAATAGGATTTTTCTATTAATCTGTGACAAACCATGAAATTTTATATTTCCACCATGACCAAGCCATGAAATTTGCCAACTTTGTCCATGATTTACACTGGGTCATAGTTATAAGGTCTGTTATGCTTTTTAACTAAATAACTACTGAAGCTTCCCCCTTGGACAGGATGAAGAATTTGCCTATAATTAAAGCAGGAATTGTTAACTGCTGGCAGTAAAAGTTTACAGCATTGTTTGACAGTCGCCGAGATAAGCCAGTAAAACCCTGGGACGCCGTGTCTACCTGCGCTTCCCACATCCCTGAACAATGGGGTTATATCTCTCAGCATCACGAAATCAATCTTAGATTAGGTAATGAAATATGCACCAGCCTTTTCCCAGAACCTTTGACAAATCACACACAATCCTAAATCTTCATAAATCACGATTAAAGACAAGTATATCATCACCAACGCATATATCTTCCCATGCCTGACCCAGAGACTAATGAGAAAAGGCCTAGACTATCTCATCTGATTAATTAATTCAAAATGTCTGCTGTTATTCAAATGTGAGGCTGGTATTATTTGAATAACACTTGACAGCAGTGCCTGAAGATATCATTTCTGATTTGTGAAGCTGCTGCTGCATAACTGATGATAGTTTATGAAAATGTTCCATCGAAGCTGCTTTTCTTGGCACAACTGTGAAAGATTTTCTGGAGAGGGGTTTTTTGTCAGTAGTTGCTGTTGCTAACATTGTCAAATATTTCCAAAATCTGTAACATCTTGGAAGCCCTTTTTTCCTGAAACCTTGCTTGGATATTAGCTTCTTCGTTCTCCAAGAATTAAATATCTCAACATATATGTATCTGCAGCAAAGCCAAAGGCAGCTGAATTGGACCCTTTCCATACTGCCTGTTCTTCACCAGCCCAGAGGACAAAGCATCATCTCTCAGGGCCAAAGAAGGGCTCAGGGGACCAGCCCTCTCCGAACAAAGTCATTTTACTTCATGTCCATGCGCAGTGCTATGTTCTTCGGGGTACTTTTTAAAGACGGGAAGGATAAGTACTATAATTCCATAGTAAGATGTGCAGGAGCGTTAATTTTGAAGGCGAAGACCACAGCCCTGTCCAGAAACGGCGACGTTGCTGGGCGACCTTGGCTGGTGAAGGCTGGTGCCCATGCAGCCCAGCTCGGCCTTGCCGCGGGGGTCCGGCCGTGCCGCCGCAGTCTCGTCGGCTCCGACATCCCGATGGGCAAAACCCCGGACACAGGGAATCAGCGCTGGCTTCCTTCCTGCCCTGCTCTGGAGCCTCTCCTTGAAACAGCCCCAGGCCCAGTTAACACAGGAATTTCAATTATTCAGATGGTTGCACTGGGAGTGGTGACTATGGACAAGTTTATTTCTTTTTTTGAAAATATCAGTCTCCTCTTTTTTCCCGGCCTGCAATGCCACTGAGAAATCAGAAAGCCGCCCACACGAGCACAGTACCTGCTCTGCCCACATGCCTACGAAGACGTGAACTAGCAGATGCCATTTACCAGGGATTAATGGAGAAATCAAGGCTGTGACGCCAGTTGTGTCACCAAAACCTAAAAGCCACCACGGCAGCTGCGGAAGGTCTCTGGACCCAGGCGGCAGAGGGAAAGCAGAGCCGCCTCGTGCTCGGAGAAACGCCTCAACACAAACCAGCTTCCTCTGCCTCAAACCGCCGCGCCCAAACGAGGGTCCTGCTCTAACGAGAACGAGTTCACTACCTGGAGACTATGTTTCAAAGACAACTCACAGCAAAGCCTTCAGCGTTTTTTTCCTGAAGAAGGCTCTTGTCCGGCACCTGAAGGGAAGAAACTGGGTTAAGGTAAACGCAGAGCAACCGCCTGCCCAGGCTGAGATCTCCAGCCGTGACCAAGGGCCAGATCCGGAGGAGCCCAGCACCTCCCTGGGTGCCAGCAGCTCACAATGCACCGCCAGGGATGGGAAAGATGCTCAGCACTTAATTTCATAGCACCTCTAATAAGAGCCGTGGGAACAGCGTTCTGCAGGTCACCGGGCCTTTCGAGGCCCTGTTATTAGGAATAATGTAAACAACGACTCTGTACTATTTGTTTAACAAAAATCTTAATTTTAAAATTTTCTTTTTCCAGGAGATAACACAAATTAGCATTTTATTCTAAATATACCATAGAACAAAATACCTACAACCCGTTACAACCAATTTTTTTTTATTAGTGGAATGTGAAATGCGATGCCACGCTCATAACAGTTTTAAAACTGTGCTATTCTGAAGCTGCGTAGCCATAAGCACTGAAAGAGAGGATGTAAAATGTATGGTCTAAAACGAATATAAATCAATCATTATGACAGAAGTAGCACTTATTTGAGAGTCAGAAGTGAACAAAATATTCTGTGTCAGCAAAATGTCTCCTGTCAAAACCTGCTCTTTAAAATTTCACTACAATGTGCTGAGACAAATGTCCTTTGCAACTCCGTGCAAGGGAGCATGTTCTAAATCTTCATAATTCAACCCTTCCCTGTTTTCAGGCAAAAAAAGCAAGCTGTAAACGGTTACACATTCCTGCTGATGAAGTAAACGCCACGCTTCCAGCCGTGGCAAGGGTCAAACGCTGCTGCCTCCCGCGCCCAGCCCTCGCCCAGGACAGACGGCACCTCTGATCCACCCACCTACCAAACCGCGGGGAAGACACATCAACAGTTTTATCTGTTCTGCTCATTCCTTGAGAGTGAATATTAAGCTCGTGGAGGTCAAAAGATCATCCAAATGATCTTTTTAGCAGACCGTTTACCTTTCATTAAATTATAAATGTTTGAGCCCAGTTAAATCTTACAACTAAGCTGTCTGCGCCAGTGTCGTCTTTTTTTCCTCCCCTTTATCCTTCCCAAATGCATCACAAGTTCCTGAAGCGATCTGCATTATGTCACTCTTCAGTATATAAAATAAAGGGCATGCAACTAAATCAGATCTCCATTCTTCCTTACTTGGGATGACAGCACAAGCCGAACATTTTGTGAGTGGTTATACTGTTTGCCAGGCTGCCACTACCTTAAGATATATAAAATACCAAATTTAAGACTTCAAAAGGGTAAATGACTCCAATTTATGTCGTCACACTCACGAAAAAGCACCCTTTTCCATTTTGAAAATACTGGGGAAATATACACTGGTCTGTCGAGCGTGTCCCACATGTCTGGGAAAGTGCGAATGTAACAAAGGTTTTACGTTTACCCGTTCAAAAGAAGAACCATCATTTTTTTTCGATTATACGTTTTAAACTGGACACAATCTGCCACCGAGTCTAAAAAGGCAGTATTAAAGGTCTGGGATCCACTGCAATTTCTAAAAAATCAAAGCCCAAGACAGAGGAGAGGACAGAGGCAAAGCAATGGCTGTTGGAAACAACCTCTTCCAACTCAAGATTCTATTTTTGCAACTGTATTCATTAAAAAACCTGTTTGAAGATTAAAAACGCATAAAACGCCAAATTGACATTTATTTCCTGCAAAACAATCTCTTTTTTCAGAGATAGTTTTTCCAAAAGATGATAAACTCCTTCTCCTTATGTTGTGCCTTAAGACATCATGTGCTTTTATCCTTGAGCAAAATATGAACCAGCTACTAGGCTGACAATGCCAAGAACCATGACAAAATGGATTATTAATGAGAAACTGATCTCCAGAACTCTATTAATTTATGTCTTCCTGTCGGATCCCAAAGATGCATCAGCCCTCTCGCTCAAAGAAAAAAATGCCAACATTGTACTTTGTTTTAAAGTTCTGCTTAGATGAAGAATTCATTATCCAAAGCACTGTTGTGTTATTTCAGTCTCCTTGTAGAATAAAGATTCTTTATCAAATAGCTTAGAGAGCCGCTGACAAGTGCAAGGATCTTGCAAAATATATTTACATCAAAAATTCAATGAGGAATCTTGGATTTTTAACCTTTTTTTTTTTTTTCTTTTCTCGGCAACACTCCTTGCCTCATTCTGACCTGTCAGCACTTTGGAAACGAAGACCCTGCAATTCCATCTGTAAAAACCTGAGAAAAACTAACATGATGGTGAGCTTCTAAAATTCTTAATCACGCTGATTATTCCACTGCACAGTAAAATGCTCTAACATGTAAACAGAAGAAATTAGATTTCTTTGTTGAGCACAAACAGCAAACAGACACAAAAGGTCCTTTTAAGCCTCCGCGAAAAAATCTATCTAATCTACGCTTATCATAATATTTATGAAATAAAAAACAGAGAGGAAAAATTGCTGTAATGTACTCTGGGTGACCTCTGCTTTCGAGAGAGAATGAAAACAGCCTTTTGCTTTTCAATCCCCATCAAAGTGGAGTTAAAGGAGGGACAGCATTCCCTTGCTCGCTGCCATTAATCATTGCTTTCTTCAAGCAAGTGCGTATTAATTTCTGTCATCCCAAACATCATCGAGTATTGTTACAGCACCGTTCACTCCTCATTCACCACCAGTTGTTACCAGTTTCCCTACACTGAGCAGAGACAGGGTGAATCGTGTGGATTTCAGTGTTAGAGGCCTTTATCCCTGGGGTGCTGACACCAATTAAGCCATTTCAAGAAGAAATGAGAACAGGCGCAGCCCTGCTCTGTAACAAGAGCTTGCACCTAGCTTTGGCAGGTTGCCATTCGCTGTTGCCTCGCGCTACAAAAACACCCTGCCACATCCCCGGGAATTATACAGCATGTTTACATTTCATCTGCGCGGCACCCGGGCACATTTTTTTAGACCTCCAGTGCCAAATTCGGTGCAGAGGACGGCACCGTCCCTTTCCACAGGGCCTGCCCGGATACAAAAAGGCTTTAGGACGAGATTTAAAAACTAACACAGGCTTTTCCGAGCACAGCGATTGTTAATCAATTAACGTGACTGTTGGGAAGAGAGAGCTGAAACAGCACGAGAAGGACGAGCTCTTGTTCTTTTGCTTAATTCCAGCATTAGACGCACACGTAAGACAAATGACAACAATTTCACCGCTGCAATATAACAGATACCCTAAATATGAAAATTAACTGGCTCTTCCAGAACTATCATCTCATCCAAGCTGACTAGCGAGGAGCAGCCTTGCACTGCTGGCATTGCGTCAGTGTTCGTTTGGGGGCCTGCAGGAACTCAAAAATTCGCACATTTCAAAAAAGTTACCTCAAATCCTTAAAATCAACACGTTTAATGAGTTTAATTAATATCATTTGTACATTGCTAAAGTGTGTGCAAAGATTTATCAAACTCTCTGGCAATACTGTTGATTTTTTCTGACCGCTTTAGATCCAATCATTCTCCTTGTTTTAGACATTTACATCTGCTTTTAAGTTTTTATGGTTGCCTGTTGGCAGGCAGCAAAGTGGAGCTGTCGATGCTGCTGCAGAATAATGCAAGGTTTGTTATGAATTAAATATTAGAAACCTTAACGCAGCGGCCAATAAGAATTATTTGCCTTATTAAAGCAGCAGAAGACGCTGATTAAATTTTCATTGCATTGCAGTCTTTTTCCCATTTCTGCTTTCAATTCATCATTCTAATGTATGAAAGCCTTGCCGAATAATGGCATGGGGACTTAATTTCTGGAATGCAAATATGGCAAAGAAAATACCATAAATACCCTCCCAGAAAACATTAAACAGTCAGTTCTAATTAAGTGAATACTAACTAAGTAAATATTCTCTTAAAGGAAAAAAAATAACCCAAGATGTCAAGAATTCCAAGAAGGAAAGTGCTAGAAATACAGGCACACGAAAATTATATGGAGCTTTGATTATTTGAATTTCACAGGAGGGAACTAAGTATGGTTAAACAATCGAGTTTTCAGATCCTCAAGGAAAATTTTGTATTTATTAGTAAGTATCAGAAAACACAGTCCTGTTCCGATTAACTGAGATTGTACTTCTTAGGCACTGTAAGGAAATATACTGTAGTGCACGACAGCTGTAGCAAGACTGCTTTAAGTCAGGTGATCCAGACGTGTTAGTTTTATAAAGCAAAACATTTTAATACTACTCAGTTTACTGGCGTGACACCCTTTAAAAATAATATTCCTTTAGGAGGGAAAAAAAAAAAATCTTCTCACGACAAAAAAATTGTGAAAGGTATTTGGAAACAAAGCTCAGCTGGAATACCAGGTAGCAATTTTACATCTGCACTACACGCCACTACAGGAATATTTAGGGAAAATGGTCAAACAAAATCTTGTACTCGTGTGTCCTATACTGAAGGTTGTTCACGTTCTGCCTTAATGTGCATCAGGAAGAAAATGAACTTCAAGTATCCATTTCCCCTAGAGAAAATCTCTTCCCTGAAACTCTGCAACTAATGAAATGGGGATCTATAAATAGCAGCATCATTACCATGAGAGCACTTGCTTTGTACCAGTCTCTGCATCTGACCCTCTTTACACTAATAACTAGTAGACTCCAGTATAATTCCTCTATAGGATGATCAATATTAGGACAGTTAAAATGTGATGTACATTTAAACCATGGAGTATATTTACTCACCAAGCTTGCTAAACACAAGGACACACAACACTGGCACTGCCTTTGCCTGCTCACACTTATTACAGAGTTTCTTATTGTCTCAACCGAGACGAGTGCTGCTCTGTAACTTCTCCCTCCCGTTACAGAGACGTGCGTTGTGACAAGACAAAAGCCGTAACGCACCTGAAGCGCTCCCTGCTGAAACCCCTCCCGATGAACCTCATTAAAATGGTTACTCCATTCCAAATATTATCTGCTGAAGCATTACTGTAGTAAACTCTTCCTTAAACTGTTGAATACAGTAAGTGAGCATTTAATCAGTAAATGTAATGATTTGGAAAAGTGGTTTGCTTCTAGTCAAAAACCAGTATTTTCCAACTGCAATAGAGCATTTCAAAAAGTTAACCAGTATTTAATTTCACTCTGGGTTGTAAATTAAACGATCCTAAAAGATAACACGGCTCAGGAATCTAGGG
>NC_090673.1:792500-835000 GCF_013368605.1 Nyctibius grandis
TCACAGCTCATTAGGTGTTACCAAACTACATAAGAACTCCAGGCTGGAGCCCCACAAAACGCAGTCACGTGGTCCAGCACCAGTGACATCACGTTGTTACGCACCACAGCGATGCTGCTTGCTCCTCTCCAAAATATTAGAGATTTAAAAGTTACATAACAATCAGGGTGATTAAACAGCAGCTGTTATGATAATCAGTCCGTAAAAGGAAATTGATTTGTTTAGTGCTAGCAAGTACAATATTATTAGACTCTCAGTATACTGAAAGGAAGAAATATTTCCTTTATTGAACACAAAATGCCATAAATTTAGGTAAACCGAAATTAGTTCATGTAATACACTGACATCCAAGAATTTATGTATATGGAGTCTATCATTTAATTTTCAGACATTCAATTTCTATACTTGGTCACAGTCAAAAGGTCAAGAACCAACAAGTCAATAAGTTCCCAAGCTCCATATCGATATCACGTCACTGCCCTAACAAGTGGAGAGGAAGTAAGAAATAATTCACAAAAAAAATCCCCAGCTGCGTACGGAAGGCAAAATCTCCCCCGCCGTCCCGCAGCAGCGCCGGCGCCCATGGAGCCGCAGCAGCGCCGAGACCTCGGCAGCCCCGCGGCCCCGGAGCCGGTGGCACCGGCAGGGCTGCAGTGACCCGCACCCAGGCGCCCGCTCTGCCATCCGCGGGCTTTCTTTCCCCTCTTCCCTCTTCACCCAGTGCAACAAAGGAAAGAAATATGAGGTAGAAAGACTGATAGTTCCCTCTCTATTTGAATAACAAGTGAAATCCTAAAAATACCTCCACTGCACGTTATTACCAAGTGTATCACCGGGTTTTATAGTGACAGGACTGTGCTATAATTTCTGAGAAAACCTCGGCATAAAGCTCCATAAACCCAACCACTCCTGTAATGTATCACCTTATCTAGTGCACAATCATTTCCACAACTTTTCATGTTAGTATAATTTGTTCAAAAATGGTAATAAATACATCCTTGAAGTCAAATAAGAATCATTGCACAATCTACTGTAACTTGTTCTTACTAGTGACAGTTAATCATGCAACCGGCATCTCACATGAAAGAAAATAAGCAAACGTTTGGGTGTTCTGTAATTACAAACCTCACTAAAAACACACTTCTTTAATCAACAAATATATGAAAGCGTGCTTTAAACACCCTTTCAAGTGTGCCATCCTCCCTGTGAACAGCTACCACTAAAGAAAAGCAGTGATCCCCATCTATGGTGAGCAAACAGTCTCTTTCTGTACTAAGCAAACTAACTACCCAGTCAGAAAACCCCGATACCCTTTTGCCAGAGGTCTAACCATGAATTAAGAAAACAAACATTCCTAATTAAAGCCAAGAAAAGTAGAAGTCTAAGGAAAGCCTAATCTCCTCATCTCCAGGAGGTAAGGCTCCACTTAGGCTCACCGTGATTGGAATAGTGGATACTGTAAATAGTGCTAATAGATTACTTCTTACGTAACAATTTTAATTATACCAAATACTTGATAAAATTATTCCTTTTCAACACAGAGCACCAATTTAACACAAACTTCACCAAAAAAAAATCTGATAGATAATATTCCCATTTAAAAGATGGGAAAAGCGAGCTCTTGCATTCACTTCAGCGAGGCGGCGGCAGAGCCCCGGGTTTGCTCCCGCCAAGGTCACCACATCTCCCCTCACTTGAGTGGGAGGAAGGTTCTTCCTCCTCAAGTCAACAGCAGCATCAGGACTCAAACCCAGGAATGCCAGGCTTTCATCTCCAGCACCCTCTGCTCCCCAAACAACGCCGCCAGGGCCTATTGGTACCGAGAAAGTGAAGGGTGGCCACAGAACATTTCCATTATTTAGTTCTTTTGTTCAAGAATTTGAAGCTCAAGATCAGCAGCTGGAGACCAGGGACGCTTGCTTTTGCTTTCTGCAAGAAGAACTGATTTTGCAGCTTCAGGTGCTGTTTTGTTCTTTCCGGTATCAAAATGGTTCACCATGATCAGTAACTAAAGTTTTTGGATTATGAATTCCTCATCGGATTTTTTGGGCCAACCGGTTCAGGAGCTCTTGGGAACTAAGGACAACCAGGGACATCGCGCTTTAAATGAAAACCGCGCTACGGACTCTTTGTTGGTGGAGAGCGGGGAGGGCGGATGGAGAGGGCTCGCAGCTCCCGCGGGCGCCGAGGGCAGGGGGCGGCGGGCAGGGACCCGCAGCGCACGTGCCAGTTGTCCTGCGCTGACGTGAAAGCCCCTGTGGCTTCGGGGAAACCGCGGTGGTTTGTGTCTTACGTGGTTCACGTTAAAAATTTCCCAACAGTGATAGACTTCAGCTGCCGGGATCAGGGAGAGCATGTGCATCTAGCATGAACAGCCCCCGCACGCAGCTCTGGGGCATTTTTTTATCCTTTTTCCTTTCTTTTAAATAACTATTGGGGCTCACAACAAGCACTGTCACTCCAGCACTACTCCCCTGATTGACTTTGCGACAACGATCCGCGGAGGAGATGGGCACACAAACAGCAAACATTCTGCAGGCACTCAGGCAAAGAGGACTAGAGAGGCTTGGGTTGGTTTTGTTTTGGTTTTATTTTTTGATCAATTTTTGTTCAATTTCCAGAATTACTTCTCTGATTTTTTTTTAAATGGTATTATAAAAAGAAAACTAACCACAAAACTGTAGTAAAGCAATTCTGAGGCTGAATAAAAACCACACATACACCAAAAAAAAAACCCACCAGAAAAATTTGAACTAAATCAGAAACCCTTGTCTTTTGAGTCATCCTGGAGCGTCCTCATACTGCAGAGGTCTCAGCGCAGTGATCTTACGTACCATATATGTTCTAATAAATAGGTTCAACGAGTTGAGCTAAGGGCAGAGTTTAACTATTAACTCCAAATTTCCTCGCTCTTATGGCTGTAAGTCAATCCCTTAATGTTACTTTCACACAGTTTCTGGCAGTTGAATAAAATCTATGGTCAATATTACAACCCTTCCTTCCTAAATGAAGGAAAATATATGTGTGATTTACATACGAAATGATGGGAACGGCTGTGAGTGAGTGGGGGTGATAAATGTCCAAGGCCCCACCGGCCAGGAATCCAAGCCGGCCATCTGACTTCAGCTGGTCGGGCCCTCGTTATCCCAATCCCAAAACCAGCAGAACTGGCAAAAATGCCTCCACGCAGACAGAGCTGTGAGCACAGGAGCGGTTAGCAGGCAGAGGGGTTACAATACAGAGCTGTAAGATATATCTAAAATAATACCACAAAAATCAGATGACACAAAGAATTCTGATACTTTCCTTTTGTTAAGATACAGTAACTGAGAATACAATGAAATTCTTCATGTTCAGTATCTCCCATTAGATCAATTAATATTCAGAGAAAGGCTTTAACATGAAGTTTAAATAATCATAGAAGGAGAAAAAGAACCACCAATGTTCTAGAAGCTTCTCTAGACCTTTCAATCAATTTTATTTATATGCAAAACCAAGAGAAACTCAGAAAAAACAAAGCTCCTCCTGATGCTAAAGCTCTCAATTTACTGACAGGCAAATGGCTTCATGCTGCCACTTAATCTCATTTCTTGCATAATGCCCTCTAATTAGCATATCAAAGTGAATTAATACTTCTAGGGCATTAGCAATGGGAAAATCTGCTCCAGGCTTCACAATAGCAGTTAAGCAAGAGCCAAGAAATCCTCAAAAACACCACAAACCACTTTGCATTGCAAAACTGTTCAATTTATTTATCCTCTCTCTCTAAACACTTTTACCGCACACTGTTTTACTACTGTTCACCAAACAAAATGATAATTGCCAAAGTTACCAGCATCTGTAATGCCTGTTTAGAATCTTAATTTAGATTGTATACTTGAAGATCTCTAGATGCTTTCCTTGACCCTGTCATACACAACAGGACATACTGAAAAAACGTCGCTCTTTTAAAAAATGCAATCAGGATAATATTATTAAATTCCATTTTCCACTTACAATAAATAATTAAAAATTAAATAATATATGAAAAAGCCACCTGCTGGACAATGAGGAATGAGAGATTTGCTTTAAATGTTGATGCATGATTTAAGTAGAGCAAAAGGTTTTGACCTGTAAACACATGATACAAAACCACCCCCCTTTCCGAGTGATTGATTTGTAGGAGGCATGATATTCAGTGATTCATACAGTGTTACAAGTTCATATGACTGTGCAACATGCATTGAACGCATCATTAACAAAAGAATTTAAAGTTAAATACCTAAAATAGCATAAAATCAAAGTAAGCGCAGAATGATTTTTACTATATGCTTTCATGCAAAGCATGCTATTTTTATCCAGTTCCTGAAGCACTAAGCACACCACAGCCCTTACAACTGGACATCAGACCATTTCTTCTTCAAAAAATATTTTCAGAATCTACTTGCAATCACAGGTCACTTTGGAAAATGTAATAAACGAGGACTAAAAAACCTGAAACTTCATCATCTTAATGCTCCCCATCAATATTTAAAAACAGAAAAAGAACACTGAGGGGAAAAACCCCCACCAAACCAACGCCAACACTGGTACACCCACCCTAAACCCAAGAAGGGGGCTGGAGCACTAACAGGAGGCTAATAACAAAGAGGAGAAGAAAATGCCGGGGCCAGCGGGGTTTTCTACATTTCTGTTTGCAACATGAAGGCGAAAAAAAAGTATGGGAATAACAAAATAAATTGTGATGGATATTTATCTAGTACTTTGAGCCTTCCTGAAGAACGTGTATTACTGAAAAATATATAGAGTTCAAGCACCAGCCTTCATTTCCTTTCATATTTAATTCCCTGTTTACTTCCACTGTACAGACAGCATTATGGAGGAGCTCTAATGTCCAGCTGAGAAGCACAATTCATCTGCTCGGCTGATGAACTACCCCAACTTTATAAAAGCATGAACTATAAGAGCTGACAGAAACTTTAATAATTTATATTAAATATTGATGTGAACTATTTACTCCATTCATACTTAAAGACATGAATTGCCTACCAGAGAAAAGCAAATGTGACAAAAGGTCAACATGATGGTGAAAAAAGGCAGGCTGTGTCAGGCATGTGTTATCTGAACCATGCTGATCACCTTGATAAGCGAATAGCATTAAACATGACTGCTGAGAAAACAAACAAAGCATTCTTCTCAGGGTGTCAATTCCCGGCATACAAACAGCTACATCTAATTCTGCCAACGATACCAGGACGGGGAAACTCCGCTCGGGGCTCGCTCATTGGGACTCCCGAGTACATACGTTCAGTATTCATTCCTGCTATTCATAAAAATATTCATCGAACCATCATACGCACGACGCGCGAGGAATTGAAAAACAGTCTAAAAATTGAGGACAGATAAACACCGGACTCTCTCGCGCTCTACTCTGTAATTATTAATATAGCCTTCACATGTATTTAAACACTGCGCTACATTTGTAACAATTTAGTATGTCTAATTCTGCTTATATTTGTCTATGGTAGACTGCAAATATCATTATATTAATGTTTCACACAAATCAATATTTAAATTGAAAAAAGACAGCATAATACCCATATCGTACAACTTTTTCATTGAAAGCTGTTGGAATAGAGCTTGATAAATGTGTTAAATCCTGTAAAAAAAAAAAAAAAGGGCCTCTTTTGCATCCACATGCTATTATAATAATTTATCTCTGAAGGCAAAAATTCCTTAACTTACAACAAGCATCCTAAAATACACCACACAGTAACTCATATAATTTAGTATTTTCAGATAAGCAAGCAAATCTGTCAAATTCAAAAACAAAATGAAGGACTTGAAAAATAGCTATAAAATAAAATAAATCCCTGCTCCTACTTAAATTAGTATTGACAGGTAGGTCCAAATCTATCCTCCACGGACGGGGAGAAAAAAAAAAAAAAAAGATGTGGAAAAACTGATCCTGGTAATCAAGGTGAAGATTGTTATTTAAATACAGCAAGGAGCACTAACAATGGTAAGGTCTAAAGGTACGGTGCACTTACAGGTTCTTTAAGACAAAGTATCGTGAATTTCTCTAGTGAAAATAACCACCAAAGCCGCCTGTTTTCTTAACCAGAGAAGTACCCTGTCAGAAATCCACCACAGAGAGAGAATTTTGATAATGAATGTGTTTGAAACAGATGACCAAATGACAATCAAGATACTTTATTCAATTTATTTTTTCCTAGTAGGACATTTATGAAGAAAAGCGATGTCATTGCCATAAGGACAGTGAAAATGACCTAACATTCTACTGCACGTCAACGTTTGTAATACATTTGCTGACAATTAAAAAAAAAATACCATTCAAAAGTATAACCAATGTCTCAGTGAAAAATCTTGGGATACTGAAGCATGAGAAAGGAAACAAAAGCTAACCAATTTAAACTGAAGATGTATGCACATAAATACACAATGTTCACTTCTATATGTAGTCAGGGTAAATCAAAAATATGTATTTAGCAGCTTGAAAAAACCACCAGGACTGCACATAAATATTTTAAATAGCTGAACTGAATAACAATAACATCACAGCTGATCTTTAGAAAACAGCTAACATACACACACACACACAGACACATATATATATGTATCCTATCATCAGTGCCACTTCATTGTTCCATTTGAATTCTTTAATGCTCAGACAGGATTGCTAGGATTGCGTTTTATTACATATTATTGCAAGTTGTTGGCACTAAATGATAGTTTACAAGCACTGAAAAGTTGAAATTTGTGTAATGCAAGGGAAGAGTCCTGTGATTTGATTTTTAAATAACCACAGTGAAGACGGGGGTTAACATTTACAAATTCTGCAAGCAGACAAGGCAAAACCCAAGTCCTCCTCAGCCGAGCTACCGAACAGGCGATGCACAGATCTCGCAGCATATTGACAAGGGGCGTTCCTAAATGAGTTGGGCCATTTTCATCAATAAGGAGCTCTGCAGTAAGTAAGGGCACGATACAGCCCTTTAATCATCGGAATGGCATCATATGGCTATTTACAGTTGTAGCAATAAAAATAAAGGTTTTAGCTTACATTGGGAACAGCAAGAAATTAACCCCGTGGCTAACGTCACTCTCTGTCTGGTTTTCATACCTATTTATTTTTCATTCCTTAAAACAAAATTCTGCACGAGGGGAGACCGTTCTTTAATGAACATTTTCCTCCTCTCTCTTTAGACATAAAAAATAGTTCAACCAGCCCAACCAGCCAAGCAGGCCTTTCTCTTCCCCTGCGGACACCTCCTGCAGTCGAGAAGTTCATTAAGTTTTATGATCTTCCCAAGTCAGTCTTGCTTATAAGCCTCACAAAGGCCACAAATCTGGCAAACCATCATGTATGCCATTAGGCTTTACTAGTAAATGAATGCTATTTAGGGTTTGTGGTGACAGTAAATTAGGGTTTGGTTGGCAGCTATCATTGTTTCTGCTGGGCTCACAGAAATAAATAAATAAATGTCTACGTGCATGCATATACGCACACGCATTCAGACATTTTTATAAATGTGTGTTCCTACCTATACAAATGATTCTTAAAGACAAAAAACCAAATCATCTATCAACACAATCCAGGACCTAATAATATGTCATTCCGTTGGGAAATAATTGCGATTCCCTAACCATTTTAAGACTGTAAGAATTAATATATTTTCATTTCTATCTCCATGAGAATAACCAGTACTTCAGGTATAGCAACGTCCTAATGCAGGCTTAATCAAATTACAAATCTGAAGGATTTTTAGTCAGTAAAAAAGAGCTGTTTAAAAAAAACTAAGGCGCAAATCAGTTTCTGATTCCCACTGGTAGGCGCGTAAGGAGACAGACTGTTACGCAGGTATGCAACAGATGTGAGCACGCATTAAGGACGCAACTTTAACACTTCCAAGAGACACCTCAGAGAACGGGTAAAATACAACGAAACAGAGTCAATAGACTCTCACTTGCTTATCTTCATATTTTATTAGAAGGGCTCCAGTAGAACTTTGGATATCATTTTTCTTTGAACTAATTAAAGAAATAAGTGGCAGTTTCTTTATGAAAACCATGCTACCTTGTGGTTGCCTCTAAGAATGCACATATCTATTAATATCTGTAAAGCTCTGAAATTTATTATGCAGCACTTCTGAAAATGTTAAAATGTTAAAAAAGAAATGTCAGGCTAAATTCAGTAAGCTCAGTGATTTGCTTTGTACATGGTAAATACCTCACAGGAAAAAAAAAATAAATCTTCAGCTCCTAACCCCAAGTCAGACAGAGAGAGAGGCTTTTAAAATGCGATGCATTCATTAACCCTTGTGGGAAAGGAACAGAGTTGCTCTACCTAAACTGAGGATTCCTCTACATGTTCTCTAAGACCAGTCTCGCGAAATCCTGGCTGACTGTACTGAAAACTACTAAAATATAAAAAAATACATAATTCAATATAAAAATGACTTAAATATTGCATTAGTTATTTCAGAACAGACATGACTGCAATTACACTTTATGTATAGGCTACAGTCTCCCTCCTCACCTCTCCTCCTCCTCATAAAGCCATCACGGCAATTCCCGCTGCCAACACCGAGGTAAACTTTGGTTCTGATTAAAAAGAATTAAACACCGGCGCATGACCCAGTTGCAGGCGTATTTAAGTACTCGGACCACAAGACAATGCGGAGTACCAGGGGGAGGGGGGGACACCTCTGCTTTAATTGCATCTCAGACCGTTCACCCTTCCAGTTCAGAACTGTTTGAGCCGTTTCCTATGAAAACAGCTTACAGAAAATATGCCAGGATTTACTTTCACGTTTTCTTTGCTTCAGCACGCTAACTAAAGCCTACACAGACATTCCGTCTCAACTGGGAGGCCCTGACTGAAGGTCCCCCTCCGGGAACAGTTTTTGGTGGGGGTGTGGATTCACCTCCATCAATCACCCGGTGCATTAATCCCGTCCCTCCCGTGCTGCCGGGATGGCAGGATCTTGCCTTTGGGCAGACGGACGCCTTCACTCTTTGTTGGTTCTCAGCGATTTCACAAAAGAGATAACTTGCAAACTTGGCTCGACTGTTTGCAGCGCAAAGGCAGGATCCCACCTTACGAGTTATCACTGAAACACCCCAAAACATTTCAGACCAAAGTCTCCTGTCAGGTTCCCTCTCGCCTCAGAGACGGCGGTGGCCTCACCAAACACCCTCCGCCAGTAATCCCGCTGCTGAAAGGACTTGGGTTTTTCTTCGCGGCTCACCTCTGACATGTGGTTGACTATACTTTCCTTTCAAAACAGTGAGGCTAAGCCCTCTGCAAATAAAGTGATCGCAGGACCTACGCCTGCCTTCTTAATTGAAATCTGCCTGCTGCAAAATGTCTGAACATCGAGGGCAGGTTGCTCGGCTGGCTCCGGAGCAGGACAGGCAAAAAGTTTAGGGAAAGGCAGGAAACAAACGCAAGCCAAAGAGGGACAGAAAGGGGTTACGGGCTGATCGAGGCAAAAGGCAGGCAGGTGGGGAGGGAGGGCAGAAGGGGGATCATTCCCCTTATCCCGGGTAATATAATGCAATATAAAGCAGAATCAATCTTAATATTCACAACGCAGTCAATACCCTAGTGCTTAGCTGTCAGCAGAAACTGAAGTGGATCCCCCGTAGCAAAGAAACCCTTGGACATAGAGCACCATAATTTACAGAGATCTGTGCGCTTTTACGCTTCTCAGCTGAGATTTGCAATGATTTCACGTTGCTTGTTTGTCTATAGTATTTTATTTTTTCACTGTGCAATTAAGGGGAATGTGATAGAGTGTCAAATGTAGCTAAAAAGCCAGCCAATGCATATATTTCTTTTTAAAGCCAGATCATAATATTCTTATTCTCGTAATACAGAGTAGAATACTTTGCAAATTTTCTTCTTTAAAAAAATTTGTAAATTCAGTGATGTGAAAAAAAAGCAAAAAAAAACCCTAAAATGCCTCTAAAAAACCCGCAAAGTTTATTAGTGTCGTATTAGTGTAGAAAAAAATATTTTTTTGTCCTTTTGCGATGAAAATTTTTGGTATTTCAAACATCCTCGCCCAAGAGCAACTCAAGCTTCTCCACACACTACACAAATCTGGGGTCAAAGCATCCATCACTTGGCATTCCTCAGGGTCTCTGGGGAAGTCTCCTTCCCCCCCTCTGCAGGGGTTCAGCTTTGCTCTCCCCAAACCTGGGCAGCGCACACACCCTCACAAAGTTTTATCGTCCCCGCTGCCTGCTACGCATCCCGGGGGGGAAAAAAAAAAAAAAGAAAAAAATTATGTGAGGTAACACAGATCTGAGAAGTGTCCTGACGGTAAAAAAAAAAGGCAGCCCGGGTGCTAACGGGGCACCTCCGGAGCTGTGAGGAGAGCGGCGGGGGATTCTCCACCGCGCCATTTCACAGCGAACCAGCCTGACTGGGCTACCGGGACGGGGCCGGCCGGTTCCCTCAGCTCGGTCCGGGTTTGCACCGGGCAGCGCGACCGGCGTCCCCCGCCACGGCGGCGTGAGGGGCGGCCAGAGGGGCCGTCCCCGTTCCCGCCGGCGGGCAGCGGCGCGCGGAGGGAAGGGAGGGCTCAAGATGGCTGCGGCGGCGCGGGCGGCCCTTACCTGTTTTTTCCTTGATCTCGCAGAGGACGCTGAACAAGGCGGGTTTCATCCTGTGGCAGTTCAGTGCGTGTTTCCTGAAAGGAGAACAAGAATAACAAGAGGTTAACGTGGTGTTTTCAGCAACATGGCGTCCTCCCCCCCCCTCCCCCGAGAAGGATCACCCGGCTTGTCGTCTTCGTCCCCCCTCACTCCCTGCCCGCTAGCCCCGCGGCCCGGCGCCGGGAGCCACCGTTCGGTGGCTCCCGGCGCCGGGCCGCGGGGCTAGCGGACGGAGGAACCGGAGGGGGGCCGCGGAACCGGCTGCCGAGTCTCTTTCCCTCTGACTTTTACACCGAATTACATTTGTGCAAATACCGCCCGACCGAGGGGTATAAATCAACACCCCCCCACCCACCTTGTCCCCGGTACGATCCGCTGCGATATTATAACTGATTTATTAAGGAGATTGGAGGGGGGGGGCTTTGTTTTTTGTATTTACTGTGATTTCAAACAGCCGGGGGCTTGGTTTGTTTGGGGTTTTCTCTCTCCTCTCCCCCCCCCCCAATATCTTGTCAGGTTTGTAATTCATCTGCCGCCACTTCGGGGGCAGAGGGGGGGCAAGAAAAGAAAGAAAAAGGAGGGGGGAAAAAAGTTGCACTCCTAAGGAGAGCGCAGAGCTGCCCGACGGACGGACGGACGGACAGAGCGGCTCTGAGGCCGGTGTCCGGCGGACAGTGCCCAGCGGGAACGGCCAGGGCTCAGCCACAGCCTCCCGCGCACCGGAGCGACGGCTCAAGCATCGCATGCTTCTATATTTATTATCTATTTTGTTAAAATCATTAAATAGCAACTTTGGCTCTGCCTTGGCTGCTTGCAATTTCTCCTACGGCACCAAGAAGTTGCTCTAATTGTGAGACTCCGGCTCTCCGCAGAGGAGCAGGAAGGAGAGAAACAAAAACCACACACACACATTAAAAAAAAAAAAGAAAAAAAAGAAAAAAAAAGAAAAAAAAAAGACAAGGTTTAATTAGACGAAACCAACTTTGCTTGTGCCTCATCCAGGCTTTGGTCAGTGATGGTCATGATCTGATGGAGGATGTCGCCGATGTCCTGCTTCCTGCCGTCGCCGTCTGCCCCTTCGTGTCCGTGGGGAGGAGGCAGGGCCATGCCCCCCTGCACCGAGTGCCCGGCCAGGTTGACGCCGGCCAGAGTCTGCAGCATCCGGGACTGATCGTCCATGCCGCCGGCCGCGGCCCGGGCGGAGCGCCGGGCGTCGGGGGAGAGCGGGCGCCGGGCGGGCTCCGCTCCCGGAGTCAGCCGCAGTTCCTGACTCCTTATTGCGCTCTTGCACACACACACCAAAAAGAAAGGGGGGAAAAAAAAAAAAGAAGCCAAACAAAACAACGACAACAACAACAACAAAAAAAATCGGTATTTGTGTTTTGACCGGATCTCAGCTGTTTACTCCACTCTCTTCTCCTTCCCAGAGCAGTAAATCACTCTCTTCTTTAGTTACAATCTTCTTTCATCATCATCATCTTTGTGGCTTGGATAAATGAGTTGATAAGGTTTCTTTGCAGTTTTCCTGGTACAATCTTCCTCCAAACCTTTTTTTTTTTTTTTCCTTTTTTATTTTTATTGTTGCTTTTTATGTCTTTCCCCACTTGTCCAAAAATCTTCTTTGCAAAAAGGCAAAATTAAAAAAAAAAAAAAAATACAAAATCAAAAAGCTCGCTTTCAAATCCTTCAGAAGTTAGGAGGGTGGCAAACAGCAAAAACCACAACAAACCAGGCGAACACCCCCACCCCCAAACTGCAACATAAAAAAGCCAAGAAAACACAGAGGGGAGAAAAAAAAAAAAAAAATTAATCGCCCTCCCCCCCCAACAATAACAAACGATCCCAAGTCTGTGCAACGGGGGGGAACCAGCAGCAATCAAAAGTTTGAACTTGTGCAAAGAAAAGAGCGGAAATAACGGGGGGAAGAACTGTAAAAAAATTAATTACACACTCTCTGCAAAGCAACGTGCAAAAATATCGGCCCGCTGGAATTTATGAGCCCCGCCGCCCGGCGCCCGCGTGTGTTTTATGTTGTTTGATGGCCGCTCCGGTGAGGGATTGACAGCCTGCCAACGCCACTCACTCACCGCGGACGTGTCACCCTGTGAAGGAGGAGAGCGGCCGCGCGCGAGAGGGACGCGGAGCCCGCCGCGCCCCGCCCCGCGCCCCGCCCCGGCCCTCCCGCGGGACGCCGCGCCGCCCCGCCCCGCGCCCCGCCCCGGCCCTCCCCGCCGGGCGGGGCCGCCGCCGCCACCCCGCCCGAGGCCGCCCGCCTCACGGGTCCGGCTCCGCGGGGTCGCCCTCCCGCCGGGCCGAGCGGCGGCGGCGCTCACCGGGGTGCTGGCGGGGGGGGGCGGCCTCTGCCGGGAGCGGCGGGCGCGGCGGCCAACCGCAGCGCGCGGGGGCGGGCGCTGGCGGCGGCGCTGGCCACTCAGCGTGCGCGGGGCGGTGCCGCGCCCGCCCGCCCCCCCGCAGGCCCCGCCCCCCGGCTAAGAAACTTCTGATTGGGCTGTTCGAACAGTCACGTGGTGGGGGCGACCGCCGCTCCGGCCCCGCCCCTTCCGTTGCTATGGTAACCCCGGGGCTGAGGCCTCGCGTTTCTCCCGGCGCCGCTCGGCTCGGCCGGGCCGGGAGACGAGGGCCGCCCCCACCGCCGGCTTCGGCCCAGGAGCGGCCCCCGGGTCCGGCCCACCGCGCCTGCGAGCCCGGGTGTTGGCGGGAGGCTGGCCTCGCCCCGGAGCCGGGAGCTTGGGCCGTGTAGTGAAGACGGGGTGCGGGATGGAGAGGCCCCAGGCCCGCGCGGGGGTGGTCTGGCCGTGCCCTGGGCCGCTTCCTCGCGGACAAGGCCTGTGAGGAGGCAAGAGCCTTCAGAGAGGGTCTTCTGGCTCAGCGAGCTGTGCTTTAACGGGTGCCGCTTTGGAAGCCAGATTTTTATTTCAACTCCCTTTTTGCACATGTGCACAGACTGCCAAAAACGTGAAGAGAAAAAAAATATATATCAGGAATAATTAAACTGTCATGCTATAAAGGGGTTACCTTTAGATGATTGCCACACCCCACCCCCAAATTGATCCTATGTAGAACACCTGCCCCCTGCAAACACATAGGGGGAGTTACGTGAATTCTGATCAATTTTCTTCACGTTTTGAGTAGTGTGAAACAAAACTACTGCTACAGAGACCTCCCAAGGAAGGGAAAACCACCTGTAGCATGGTGATAGAGCCACAGTAGCAATTAAAATGATACTTAATTTGTTGTACGTACTTCATCTGTGACGGACAGTTTCAGTTGACAGAAGCCATGTCCAAACTGAAATCTCATCCTCGTCTCGCTGGCGTTTCCTGGATGTGCGGCTGACACCTCCGGCTCAGCGTGGCTAAAACAGAGCTCTTAATCTTCCTCCTTGGCCTCTGCTTGCCGCTCCTCTCAATCACGGCTGACATCACCATCATCGTACCCTCACTCAGGACCGTAACTTGGATGTCACCTGTCTGATTTGAAGCCCTTAACCGCGTCTCACAGGGGTTACGTTCAACTGTTGTGGAATCCTGCTGGTTAACATAACTGTGCTTTTACTGTCCCTCCAAGCAATTAGCATGTTCATTCAAATTCTAATTATCTTCCTTCTCGATTACTGTACCATTTTCTGGTCTGAGCAACTGTGTTCTTAGCGTCATCCAGCTTTATTAAGAATGCTACCACAAAGATCTTTTTTATTACTACTGTTTTGGATATTTCACCGGTCAGTTTGCATTTGTCCACTGAGGGCAAAGCTTCACAGAAGAGACGAGCAGTTCCAAAGGCCACCTGGCACTGACACAAACGGGACGGTGCGTCCCTGCGCCAGCTCTGGTATGCGTCTCGCCCCATGATGATCCGATTCTCACCAAACCAGCAGAAAGCTGCTCTTTGGGTTATTTTTTCTATTGGTTTATCAGGCCGAGTCAAGTAATTCCAGCGCGAGGTGACTGCTGGGGAACGGTTCTCTGGGCTTTGCTGTGCCCCATGGCTACGGCCTCGCGCTGCCCGTGACCTGACGTTTGCCAGAGCAGCTCCAGCTCCTTGCCTTCGCTCGGCCACTGACACCAGCCATTATCACCTGCTCTTTACAGCGCCGCAGACATATCTCCACTCAGGTGCCTTTGGTGGCATCTGCGTGATGCTTTTCACTGCCCTCCTGTACCATCCCTTTTACAGCGTGCTTTTTGTTGCTGTGTACAGCTGTTCAGAGACTGCCAGGCCGTGGTTTGCTGAGCAATGAACCAATATTGTCTCATTATTTCCACGGGACACTGTGGAGGCGGAGCGCAGCAGCAGGTCTGGAAAGGGCTGACACAAAGGCGCGGCCAATGGGCCACGAGCAGGAACCGAAAGGAAAGCCGTAACTACCACAGTTCCTTCATTAAAAACTCGGACGTTTCAAGAGATTTTACGGATGTTTCTGTTAAAGTCCGTCACCAACGGCTCGTGTTTAACTGTGCAACTTATAACGGCGTCGCTGCGGAGGCTCCCGGCGGCAAACACCGGCGCTGCCGCCCGTGCCGCAGCCCCGGACCCGCGGCTGGGCAGAGCGCGACATCAGCCGGTCGCGGAGGCACCGAGCGCCCCGCGGGACACGGGGCCGGGCTGCCGGGCTCGGTGCCGCTCCTGAGACCCGCGCACCACCACGGCCCGGCCGGGCCCCACCGCCGCCGCTCCGTTCCCGCCGCGACCCCGCGCGCATGCGCACCGCCGCGCCGGCGCCGCTGACGTCACATCCGGAGGCGGTATTTCCGGGTCGCGGCGCGGCCCAGCGCTCCCCGTTCCGCGGAGTCCTCCGGCCCCGGAAGCGGCTGCCCCGGCCCGCCGGCGGGGAGGCGGCGGCGCCCGGCCCGGCCCCGCGGAGCGCCACGGCGGCGAAGCCCGTAAGTGCGGAGGCGTGCGGGGTCCTCGTCCCAGCGCCGCGGCCGGGTGTCGCAGATGGGCTGGCCCGGGGCCCGGCTGCGGGGTGCCTGCCCGGTACCGGCCGGCAGCGGGCCCGGCGGCTCTCAGGGGCGTCCCGCTGGCTGACCGAGGCAGCGACGCTCCCTGCTGTTATCTGCCCTTTGTTTCTTCAAATGAAAGTCTGTGGTAGATCCGCGGGATGAAGTAACGTGTCATAGCGAGGCGTGAGCCTTTACGGTACGGGGGAGGTGTTCCCCAGAACAAAAGGGCCCGAGGCTTCCCCGGGTGTCGGCGGGCGGGCCTGCCTGCGCCGGGCGGCTGCCTCTCCCGGGCAGGAGTAACGGCCCTCTGCGGAGCCGGGCGCAGTCTGAGGCGCTGCTGTGGGGGTAAACGGAACAGGTCATTGAGCACCTGACAGTAGAGACTGAAGGGAGAAATAGGGAAGTGGAACGTGTGGCTAAAAACTCGGAGATGGGCGTGCGGTAAAGCAGGCAGAGAGGCACGGGAGTTCCAGGGGCTGCGCTGGAAACGCTCCACGCCTGGTGTGTGTTGGAGGCCCGCAGTGTGCCCGGGGGGCTCTCCTGGCCTGGTGCTGGCACGTCATCCGAATTACTGATTGTGCACTTCATAACTTTGTCTCTTGACCGCCTGCAGGTTATTGCCGTGACTGCTTGGGCGTTGGCAAGATGAGCGCTTTTAGTGTGATCACGATTGAATGTGTAGCTGGATTATGTTCTCATTTTTTCACGTGCGTGGCGAGTGGTAATCGGAACTAGTATTCGCACTACAGGAATATCGATGAGGGAGGGAGAAGCCGTTTCTAGGAGATAAAATGACGGGTTAATTTCAGTGTTAGTGGAAGTTTAGTGTTTGTTGAAACAAGAAATGCTAGAGCCAAGCTTGGATTTTCTGAGTATTTTCTACCTTGTTTGAGGTTTCAGGGGATTATCAGGTAGATGCAAGGTTAGGAATTAAATTATCTCAGTTATTTTTTCAATTCAGAGCAAATCTGTTCCCAGACACTTTTTTAGGTTAGATTAAAAAAAAAATGAGATCATTGTCTACATATAGACTTGTACAGAAATAACTAAGTGGTGAATTAGTACCGATATAGTACACTTCTTTCTCAGTCGTGTCTTCTTTATTACACCCTTTCATCATCTGTTTATTGGTTTAACTGTTTCACCCATTTGCAACAAGTAACAAAGGTGTCTGACAGCTGAGTTCTCATGTGGGTTTCCCTTTTGATCAGCAAAGGGCTCAGCAGGTGAAGCGGTGTGGCAGAACAACCTGTTTGTTATGCGTTCTGTAGCACGAATTTTCCCAACCTTCCTAAGCTGTGAGCGTGAAAAATAGACCCCTGCATTTGGAAGGTCAGTTATATGAACAGACCAGACAGCAAATAAGCAGGATGGAAGTCACACACCCCCGACAGCAGCGCAGCCCTGTGCAGGACCGGCAGATCGCCCACGTGGCAGCTCTCTTTGGCACTCTGCTTTGGAGATGGACGAGTGGCCCTTGCTGAGGAAGGGCAGGGAGAGCTCCTGCTTTCTCCAGTTCTTCCCTTTTAGCTGCTGGAAGGGTCAGGCTGTGAGCTTTGGGGTGTGGGGGTTTGGGAGCAGAAATGTAGCAGTGCTGGCCCTTCCAGAGACAGAACGCTCTTGCAGGGGCATCGGTGCTGCAAACTGTCTGTGTCATTGGTATCGTGGTGGTTCATGGGTGTGACACTGCCTCATGCTTGAGATGTGCCTGGCAGCGAGTTTGCTGTCTTAGGTTTTGCTAGCAGCAGTTCTGTGTTTGTCAGAAGTGACCAAATGAGGACTTTTCTGTCAGACTGCCTCTAACAAATGCGTTTTAATATTAATTGTGTGTGTGTGTTTGCTGAGAAGCTTTATGAAACTGTGATATCTAGCTGTTCATTGTCTGTAAGCTCAGTTTCTTATACAAGACAGCACAAGGGTAATCCCTACCTCGTTTCCTTATTGCTCGAGAAGTATTCTGTCTAAATCAGTTATTCTGAAAGCAAAGCAAAGCTCCCTGAATGCGTTGTGTGTGCTTTTGAAGGAGACAGACCAAACATTTGTCAAGACAAAAATTAAAAGCCAGGGGAAAGGGAGATTCATCTGTTGCTGAAGAAATGTGAATCTGTCCAGTGACATTTGTCGTAGAGTCCCGAAGGGGCTTGGAGTCTTGGGAGTTTTTAAGTAGGTATTATCCTCATGAGCATTTGTGAAGTCAGAAGCAGCTTGCACCCTGTTATAGTATGAAAAAATAAGATTATGATCATCCTTTTTACGCAATAAAAATATTTTCATGCAATCAGAAATAGAATAGCAACAAACTGAAGAAATGTCAAATAGGAAACTATTTGTTTTTGTCTATGCTTCTGTTTAATAAATAAAAGCTACAGGATATATAAAGGAAGAAAATAAACACTGAGCTGTCGTCAGCTCCAATGAGAACAACTGTAGAAGGGAATTAGAGATAGCATTGGTAAACTAAACTAGGAGTATAGAGGAAAGTTGCCAGGAATTATTATTTTTAAATTAAAAAAATAAATCAATATTGAGAACAAGAGAGTTTTAAGAGTTAAATTCTAGTAGTCTACTCTTCTGTATCCCTTTCATTTCCCATTTACCACTGTGTGCATGCATTGCAGTAAGCTTTTTCATGGCTAGATTTACAGTCTACATTTAGATTTACATGTAGATTTAGAATCTACATTTATGAGTATACTCTTATTGTTGATGTATACAAAATGAACTCTTCATATAAAATACTTTTAAGGTTATGTCATGATAATCTGTGGTTACATTTTTTCTAGGACTGAAACATGATACCGTGTTGAAAAGCTATACATGGAATACTGTTACAGGGAGAGATATTTTGTGTTTGAAAACCACTAAAATATTCCAGTTTAGACTAAACTACAAAAATAAGTTATCCAGCAAAGATAAATATCTAGTGGGTGACATCTGATGTTTGTTTTTTCTGATAGTCCTGTTGTAAGACAGGAATTTACAAAAATGATTCTGAATCTGTATCAGATGCTTGGAGGAGTGATGTTATTTTCAGTTGAAAATTTGATGGTACAGTTGCATGGTGGTATGAGAGTTTTGAGAGCAGACTGGTGAGCTGGCTCAGATGAACGCAGGTGGGGCTTCTGGTGCGGTCAGGTAGCTGACAGGGCTTCCAGCTATGAACCCCGCTGCACGTCGGTGTTGAGGACCCGTGAGCAAGTTCGTGGTACTTTGCAGTGCTTCTGTCCTGAAGATCCCATAGTCCAGCTGCAGCAAGTCTCCAGGCTTTGTCCTGGTGCACCCACAGCAAGCTCGTTAATGCTGTGGACCTTCACGTGCTTAAAACACCTTTCAGTCGAGTTTGGCTTCAGCACACCCAGGCAGGCTTTGCGAAGCCGCTGTGTGAGTGAAGGACAGGCAGTGGGTGAATCCTCCCTGCTCGCTCGCTGGTTGGGGCGTGGGCACAGCTAGTGAGTCTTGCTCAGGAAAACCCAACCAATGCGGCATCTCTCAATATTGTACAGGCAAAAAAAGGTAAAATGTTGAAGCTTTCTGTTTTGTTTGTTTTTTTAAGATTGAAGTTTGTATAGGTGTTTGTAAGATTCGTGGGGTTTTTTAGGCTCTTGAATACCACAATGAGAAGAGCCAAAGTAGAAGTTCTAGTCTGATACTTGAGCAGTCCGAGCCTACGCTTTTATCTACCTCTTCACAAGTGGGTATTTTATTTGTTCATCTTAGGAATGTTAAAGCTCAATGAATTGTCTTTAAGTCATTTTAGGCATATGAGTGAAAAATCGTGGTTCTGTGTAAAAGTGCAGTGCCATTGTTGGAAGTGTTCCTTTCCAGCTTTCTGTGCCAGCAAAAGTGCAGTCAGCTTCACCCGCTCACGGACAGCGACTGCTGTTCCCCACTTCTGGAATAAAAATAAAACAGAAATTGTAATGTGTTATTTAAAAGGTACTCTGTGTTTGGTTTGTTATTTTAAAATCAGCAGTTAAGCCTTAAAAATGAACTCAATTACTTATGTTTTTTCTGGGTGGCAAGTTCCCATGAGCACATGCTGTGAAATTAGGTAATAGGGATTCCAGTGTGGTGGGTCATCCCAGTGTGACATTGCAGATGCAGTGTGTGTGTTGGGTAATGCTTGCTAGCCAGTATGAAAAAATAAACATCATCATAGACATTAAAAATTAAGCAAAATGTTTGCACGTATTTAGATTAGGCAAAAACCAGGCAAGATGCCGCTTTTCTAAACTGCTTCTATCCAAACCAGTCAGCACAATACCGGAATGAAAAATGACAACACTTTGTCATCTGTTCAAATTGATATTGCACTCTTTGCAGTGACAGCTGAAAGGGCCCACAGGTGCCATATAAAGAGGTGACCATGTTGTCATATTTCATTTAGGCATCCCTCTGCAAAGCCATAATTACCTAATTAGGTTGTTAATTAGGAGATTAGCATTTCACTATATTGATAGAATGCTCTTTGCAGGCATGAGTCTAGATACGGATTTGTCTGCCCTAATTTATAATCTCTGCATTTTTTATACTTATTTATTTGCTTAAAATCTTGATGCAAGATAGCTCAAGTTAGCTGAGAATCAACTTGTTTACTATTAAATGAAGATTTGACAAGATCAGGAAACAGAGGAGAATATACAGTTTCCATACATACTCCAATATTCTCTCCTTCCCTAAAGCTCAATAATTAAAAAATTAGAGTTGGTATAATTTGCATCCTGATTTGTACGACAACAAAAATACAGCCAAATTCCAAGCAGTTCATAAATAGAGAAACACATAGCTAATGCCAAATTGATTTACAGGTTTGAAAACTAACAAATAATTTGTTGGAAGTTGTGTGTAATGTAGTGTTTTCTCATCGTTAACTTTCAAATTCCAGTTTCACTTGTGAGAGAGCGCCACTTTAAATGATTATTTCCTTTTTAATGATAGGACCCAAAGCATGAGTGACAGCTTCTCTGGATAAGTATTCATTCTTAAATGCACTTGAGCTTTTGTTGAAACATAAACCTGGATGTTCATATATTGCGGCTCGCTTTCCTTTATCCTGCGTGCACAGGAGTCTGTCTGGCGTTCAAGGGTTTTGATTATTTGTCCTGCTGCAAATGTAGATAACCAGGACCGTTTCTTTTGCAATTGCAGACAGAAGTTAACTGTGAAATTATTTCGTATAACCTGAATCATAAATTTTGAAGTATGTTTGCACTGTCTTATTCCAGTTTATATGGCGTGGGGGAGGGAAATAAATTTTTTATTCTAATCTCCACGTTTTTTTCATTCGTTTTTAAGATCCCTTTAAAGAGCTACAGTCAGAGAGGTGTTTAAGTCCAGGGACTATGGAAGCCCTTGAGCGATAAGGTGACCCGTAATGTTATATAATTCTTCCAGCCTGCTGTATTTTGAGATTATTAGTAATTGTTCTAGATCCAGGTTTGTACCTTCCGGAAGTTGCATCTTTCTTTGGAATATTTTACCTCAAATAGGGCTTTAATTGTTTATTACTTCCTTAAGGATGACAGTCAATTTAAACATATTTACTTCTAAAAAAAAAAAAAAAAAGAGCTGCAGCTTTGCAGAATAGGAGAGAGGAAATCTTTTTCTTTCTTCTCACTTTTTACTTCTATAATTTAGAGAGCAAAATAACCTTGCAGGAATTGTCTTGAGAGTTTTGTGGAGAATTTACAGCTGCTTTTAGCTGTTTGAACTGAAGGATTCTTATAATTATTTCATTAAACTTGATAGAATTTCAAAGTTGTAGCTCTTTCCTGTAGCAGAACCTCTTTAGTTGCTTACAGCTTTCTCCGCTTTTTATCATTTATTCTAGCGTATTTAGAGGTCTATGACCAAAT
Organism: Nyctibius grandis; assembly: GCF_013368605.1. NCBI lineage: Eukaryota > Metazoa > Chordata > Aves > Nyctibiiformes > Nyctibiidae > Nyctibius > Nyctibius grandis. Next base: position 813,985 of record NC_090673.1, read on the forward strand.
TTCCATGTGTGCTTTACGTGATATATTTTGAAGCATGGAAGACACAAATACCAAAATTTTCTGCGTGGAGAATATTTCCTGTACTTTGACCAGCTGCAGCATGTCACGAAAAGGTGACGGCGGCTTGCGATTTTGGAAACACCGTCCTGAAGTGGGAGACGAGCCAGTGGTAGCCAGGTTGTGTTTGGGGGAGCTGTGAGTCTTTAACCTGGTGTCTGTGAACTCTTTACAGGGGCAGGTGCGGTGCAGGGAACTGTGCCTGTTGCCATTGGTTTGACTTTGCCAAGCAAATCCATAGCTCTGCCAGAAAGTGTTTAAGGAACCTGCCAGGTGAGGGGCAGAGTGCGGGGCTGGGGTGCCGTGGAAGGCAGACTCGGGGTCCTGCCCCGCCGCTGCCAGGCGTGGAAGTGAAACACGGCCGGGCTCGGCTGCCGGTGCAGTGAGGAGCCGCCTTGCGCTGGGCGGTAATAGGGAGGGATTTTGTCAAATTCAACTGTGTATATTTAAAACAAACCAGAAAATTCAATGCAAAATAACTGTGTTTTCCCAAAACTAAGGCAACCTGCGCTCAGTGTTTTGCATGCTCAAGGTCAAACGTTTTCCTCTGAAAATAGCGGTAAGAACAGGTTGACACGTGGTTGTGGCCCCACAAGTCGGTGTGGTCCAGCACTGGAGCAGCACGGCAGCGCTTCCAGCTGCGTCTGCTGTTGTCTGCGCTGATGTGTGGTGGGTTGGCAGGACGGATGGGAAGGATGGCAATCACAAGAGGTGTGTACTTAGCTTGTCCTTTCCCCTTATCTCACACTCGCTTTGATATCTCATTGACGCTTGATGTGGGATAACATGCAAATATAAATCAGACTGGGTTTTGGGATACATATGGGTTTTTTTTTCTGAGGAAAGAGGAAGATGAGAAAATCGTTTTATTTAAATAAACGCAGTATATCAGGTAAGCGGGGGGGTCGCAAGAACAGTTAATATGTTGTGATAGAGAAGTTGCCTCCCCAAATGCAGATGTGTTCACCTCTGTGTTTAAGGTATAGCCTGTATAACTACATATCCTCTTTTCAAGACCTTTGTGTCACCTGCTGGGAGCTGAATAATTTGTTAGAACGTTCTGCATTACTTATTGTACGCCGTGTTATGAATGAGGTTGATCTGCATAACAGCCATGCTTCCCTTGCTGTGAAACTCTATAGATGCCATAAATATAGCAGTGGGTTACTGGAAGAGGAATACGTCTGATAAAAATAGTAGACTGAGATCCAGCTGTCTGATTTTACTACAGAGTTCCTGTGAAACCTGGCAAGTCGTTCAGCCTCTTGATGGTGCAATTTTACACCTTTGAGGATGTTCTCTAGCTGCACAAGACTGATGGGGGGCTGTGCTCCCCATGGTCTCGGGGGCACTTCAGTAACACAGTGATGAGACCAAGGAGAAGGTGAGAGAGGGCGTTCGTAGCCAGGGTGTTGATTAGATAATACGCAGAAAGTAAGACAGATGAATAATAAAGATCAAGAAGAAAGTGAAGGGCTGATTCAGCTCTGTCCACCTGTGCGATGAATCACGGAAGGTGTTTGCCATCAGGCAGTATATCATCCTAACGCTAACCCGTATATCATGTCATACATAAATACTGTTAAGGTTGCGTAGGTTTCACATTGCTCTTCTCATTTTTAGTGTTTGCATAGGGTATGCTTGACAGCTGTCTGCAAAGTGCTTTATTTAATAGTAGAATAATATTTATATAGTGCAAGTATTAAAAGAACATTTATTTTTTGTTTATGATTGAAGAATGTATAAGTTGCTGATGCTCAGGAAGTCCCTGAATTCCGTTAAATTCAGCTGCTACATGTGGATGTGCTAATCGTGTGTGGGTGTGAGGAGTGCAGAGGAGGCGGTATGCTGGCAAATCTCAGTACAGCTAGAAATTGATCTCGTACCTGTGATTTTGCTGGAACTGATGACATGGAGGCTTCAGGGTATTCACGTAAGGGTTTGCAAAATTGAACTTTGCTTCTCTGAATTCTTTTACTTCATTGGAGGTCATTGTTCCTCAGACCAGGGCTGTGCCATCTCATCACGCTTTGCCTTTATCAGAAGGAGGGACCAGTTAGAATTGTATATATAGCAACTACTAAAATATGGCATAAAAATCAGAACTGAATTTTGGGGTCTGGACTTTTTTCCTATTTTTTTTTGAGGGGTGTTAACTGTTCACAGAATTTCCAGTTAACATTAATTTATTGAGAAATTAGCTTTGATGTGTCCTTTTGACAATTCTGAAGAGGAGGAAGAAAAAAGGTGTAATAAACTTTAGAGTTTGAAATAGAATTTCTGGCAATTTTTCACTCTTCATGTTTATGGGAAGAGTGTTTGCATATGTGAAATTGTAACGAACCTTGGGTAATTTAGCACATGGGCTGCTAATAGCATGAAGTCGGGGTGCAGAGTATAAAGGTAAAATTCTCGCATCTGCTGTTACATGTTGTTAACTCCCTTAGCAGACATTAAATCATTTCAAGTACAATAATAGTGTGGGAGGTAAATTAACTAACCATTAACAATCTTATAAATACACAATTAACATGCCAACATTTATATGACACATTGATGGGGCAGCAGTAATTTTTGATTGGGAGTTTGCAGACCTTTTAGAAGCCTGAGGCAGTTGCTTATTTAAACAAGTTCGCGCCGCTTGCAGGTAAGCATGGCCTTTTCTAACAGGCGGTGTGTAAATAATTAAGTTTAAAGAATGTTCTCAGTGCACTTTTTAAAATACCCATATGCTGTGTACGTAGTGGTGCCTGTTCTCTAGGCCTCACAGTACTAGTCACACTGTTCGGGCCTAAAGGCCTTTAACACGTAAATTATAGCCAGGCGACGGTTGCCTTATGGTAGGAGATTTGCCTTATGGCCCCTCGCTTTGAGGACAATGAGGAGTCCTTCAGGGAGGGCAGGCCTACTTTCTGTAATGGAAACAGTCAGAAAATAAAAAATAGAGCTTGGAGTCGGAGCGTTTTTGCGGCTGGCGGGGACCTCTGGAGATGGCGCGGCCTCCCCGCGCCGGGCAGGGCCGGCTACAGCGCGTTGCTCAGGGCCTTATCCACTTGGGTTTTGAATATCTCCAAGGATACTGATGGAGCATATTTAGCTAATAGCATAATTTATTAAAATGTATGGTAGGAGTAGTGTATTAATAACAAGCAGCATGTCAGTTTTATTTCTCTACCATTCTTTTATTGAATTCCTTCTTGCTGCTGGGTCTGTTGTTTAATATAATAGTTTTGAATTTGTCTATATTTTTTTAAAGCAGAAAGGATGCAGTCTCTCGGGGAAAAAAAAAAATGGCAATATTTGTGGCCAAGGGAGCAAAGCAAGCCTAAAATAATGAAGGTTGTAAATCTCTGTTTATTGAATGTTCTAATTAGTGGATGCTGATGTTTGGTGGTAGGGAGGACACGGGTAGGGATGGTGGGTTTGCAACTTACAATACACCTTCAAAATTCTGCTCTTGTCATGATTAGATGAGTGGCCAAATAAAGTATTACTTTTGCTTCCAACTATTTAAATGCAGAAGCTGCTCCGTGGGGCTCTATATGTTAATACACCTCTCCCCTTGGAACCGTACAGGGGAAATGATGAAATGTGTTTGCTGGTCCTGGAACAAGCCTGTCTGGTGCTTTCTTTCCCTCTCTTCTGTTAAAATCTGCCAGGAAAAGGCCAGCTGCCTTTCCCAGATTGTCATGGGATACGGCTTTGTGTGATTTAAAATTGTTTATTTTCCTTTCATGTTTTCTTCTCGCTGACAGAAGTTTTGCAAACAGCAAGGATAGGGGGGTTTGTTGTTGTTGTTTCTATGTTCAAAATACTAAATAAACACATCTAGTTCTATAACTGGTATTAAAACGTTGGGGTTTTTTCTCGGATATGCAAGTGATTAGAAGAGCAGTGGGGATTTTGAACTTCTGGAATTTACATCTAGTCTTGCATCTCTCTGTGAGCTCAGACTTAAAGCCCCACCAGGCTCCCCCTTCCTCAGGCTGAGGTTTCGCAGTGGCTTTGGGCCGGCTGTGAGCACCACTGCTGACAGGGGACCCTTGGCTCTCCTCTGTCTTTTGATATTCCTGCTGCCTGTGTTGTGTTGGTACTGGTGCTCTGGCAGCTGTTCGCTGGCAGACTGATCAGCCTGAAAATCAGTAATTTTTTCTTTTTTTTCAGGTTATTTTCAGCAGGTCATTTTTTTGATCCAGCTCACCTCACAGCTACACCAGTGCTAACACCAGCCTTTGGGAGGTGGTGGAAATACCTGACCAGGGCCAGACAGGAGCATGGAGCTGCCCCTTTCAGAGGCAGCCCAGACTTGAATTAGATTAACATAACTATAAATCCACAGCTACAGTAAAATAGGGTAACAGTTTGAGTGTGGTTTGGGTTCTGTGGTTTAGGGTTTTTTTTTCCTTTTTTGCCCCCTGCTTTGTTTTGTAAGGCTGCTTGAGTACTCTGAATGAAATATTTTAGATAAGTGGCAATTACTGTTGTTAAAGTGCTTAAGGATTCAAGCGTGTGGTATATGATCATAGAGCTTTTTCTGTATTACAACAGTTGCCCTGTATGAAGTGGCATGCAGCAGCAGATGCTCAATATTCTGCCCTGAGATACTAATCTCTTCATGTTTAAAGTTTTTCCTGGAAATACAACACCTGAAGAGGACCTATAATAAAGTAATCAAGGAGTTGGTATGTAGAGGCAGAAGAAAAACAGTAACACACTGTTATGATGAGTAAAAAGAAATTCAAAACCCTATCTGTTTTTGTAAATGTATTAATTTGAATGGACAGATGTTTCTTATCTGTATTTTCTCTCCATCCTTCTATGTGTAGTACATGGAATATTTTGCCTTATAGCAGCCATTTGTTGGAGAGTAATGGGGCCTTTCTGTAGGTGTCTGTGTTCTGTTGTCTTGGGATTCAGGTTTCCAGCTGTCCTCCAAAACCACTGTTCTTTAGTGGCTCTCAGCAAGCAGTGTAACTTAAATAAACTGGAGCAGAATTAAAACAATTCACAAAACTGAGTCAGTTAGGTTTTGTGCCTCCAAAATATAATCCTTCTTGAATAAGGGTTTTGGTTTTTTGTGTTTGTTTTTTTCTTTTTTTTTCTAAAATACTGTGTACATTCTATTTCTAGGTACATGTGTCCGTGAAGCAAGATGGAGAGAAGATAGTATAGTGAAGTGGTGGGCTTGTGGACAGAATGGCTTTCCTGGACAACCCAACAATTATACTTGCTCATATTCGGCAGTCACACGTGACCAGTGATGACACAGGGATGTGTGAAATGGTCCTGATAGATCACGATGTTGACCTGGAGAAGTTTAATCCCTCGTCAGCATATGGGGAGAGTGGTTCAGAAACACAGGGGAGCAACGGTGAGACTCAGGGCTATGTATATTCCCAATCAGTCGATATTACCTCAAGCTGGGACTTTGGAATCAGAAGACGATCAAACACAGGTAAGTGGTGTTTGCCCCCAAGATAACGTTAGCCTTTTAAATTCAGTTTCTATTAGTCTGGCTTGCATGGACAAATTAGAACGTGACTGGCTAGGTACGTGTCAAACTCTTCCTTTTGTAATGTCAAGACCCTTTTTATAGAAGAACATGTAATGATTCAGTTGCCTTAGTGTGCTGTCAGCTGAGTTTTAATTGCTGTTTTACTTACTCATGTACAGAGGAACATTGAGGTAGTCAGTGTTATATATTAAAAAAATCCAGATTCTAAAGACATCAAGTCTAAATCCAAAGTACATGAACAGTCTTTGATATTTCTATTGTTAATGTCTGGAGGGGTGTTAACTTTTGAACAGGATAGTTATTTTCTGAGAAGAATCTACCTAGTGAGGCATCAAATCTATTTGTTATAAAAGAGAGGAATGAAGTTTGATGTGAGCTAACAAAGGGAATGATTTGTCTGTATTTTGTCTTCTGAAGTTTTATTTCTGAGAAAACCTTGAGCTAGGGTTCAAGTTACCAAATTAGAAAGTTTAAGGGTGCAAACCTTTTCAAAAATATTCTTAGCTTGTCTTGACTGGAATGAAGCTGTCCCATTTGTTGTTTCATGTGAGAGATATTCAGGCTTCTACTTATACCCGAGGAATGCTATGAACAGAGGTTCTGCAATGTAAAATATATATATGAAAAGATTGGTGCAGGGGTGGTCAATACTGTTACAGTATGTATTTTTTTCAAATGATTTCTGAAGGTATTATAACACCACCTAGAGCTCAGAAAAAACATCTGTGCTCTACCTAACAAGTAAGATGTTGTATGGCATTGGATATCTTGAAATACCTTTTAGAAATAAGAAGCTGTCGAAAGTTACAGGAAAGACAGGGCACTGATCTGTTCTAATGGAGGGTTAGATTTGGAAACAAGCTGAATATATAGCTGCAGCTGACCGTAAGGCACGGTGAAAAGTTTGGTGTGCCAGACTGCCTAGTGTTGTCCTTGAGGTCTTGTTTAGTTCAGCTGATGGTATAGTTTATGAGGAAGGAGAGGCAGAGTTTAACGTTCTGTAGAATTGCTCCAGAAAATAATTCTGAAGGATTATTTCACCAAGGGAGCAGACTGATAGAATATTCTCCATTTAAATTATGGATTGAAACCATTTCAGTTTCCAATTGGTGTCATATTCTAAAATAGTGATTAGGACACTCAGCAAATTGGGGGGCCAGTTTTTTGCCTCTTTTCATCTGGCATGTCTTTTATGTTCCATGGTGTGTGCTGGTACCACCAGGAACCTAATACAATTACCAAGGCAATCGGGCTATGGTTTGAAACAGAGCGAGGTGGAAAAAAGCCTGCAAAGAATGCAAGTTCATCAGTACTGAACCCTTTTCAAAAATACAGGGAGAGGAATAAATTAAATAGAAAATTAATCTTTAATATAAATGCTTTTTGCATTACACAAGTACTTATCTAAGTTCTTGATGGAAGAAAACAGATACATACATTCATAGAACAAAGTGTTCATACATCTCATAAGTACAAAAACTCATTCACCGTGAAATCTGCAATTTTTGCTTCTAAAACTGGCAAATGTAAGGACATTGCCTTTGTACTTAATCCATAACTACCTGGGTAGGTTTAGCAAGAGCAAAGAACAAAGGCTTGTCTAGTTGCTGATAGTTAATGAAACAAGAACTACGTTTGGTCAGTGACATTTTTCACACAGAAAGCTTTCAAACTAACATGCTTCTTGTGGGAATGAACCTTAAATAATTCAGACTTCTAATAGGTACTGATAATTCCATCTAATTTGGAGTTGCTGTAATACAATCCCACAGTAAATGATCATTTGTGATCAACTGTAGATAGATCTAAACAGCAGGGTGGAGCTAGTGAAGATGGTGACTGCGCTTTAGTACGTTTGTTTTGACAAGGGGTGAAAATATCAAATAGGATAAAAACATGCATTATTATTTCTAGTCTAAATTTTTTCCTTTATCCATTGTTTACATATGAATCTAACAGATATTTTATGGTGGCCCATTTGGGAAGAAAGGGTTTTGGAAGGTAATTTTGAGCTACAGTCTGGACAGTAATTGAAAAAAAAAGTTTTTTCTTTCAGAATAAAATATGTGTGCAACAATAGTGTTTTACCCAATATTTAAACTTATAAGCAGGGATACATCTCTTATTCCATTAAGAGTAAGATACATAGAGGTATTTAGGCACTAACCTCATGTTGACTTAAATGGGAAATAGGCATCAAAGTCCCTGTTTGGATTTGTATCTTAAACTGCTTGTTACAGCTGTTAAACCTCAAAGTATTTTGTTTTCATCAGTTCCCAGGTTGAGAGTTTTTATGGGGGCAAAAAAATTCACTTCTGTGTCCACAATTGAGTTCAAAGACTCCATGTAAAAGAATAATAATAGGAGGGATAGAAAATATTTATTAACCTTTTTTTAATTGGTGAAATGGCTCAGGGAACTCAAATTGTATCTAAAAATTGTCAGAGTAATTTAGCATTTTAGAATCTCTTCTACAAACTCATTTTAGTTAATGAATGATCTCAATACATCAAAATTGCGAATATATCCAGCAAATTGTTTCCTTCAGTGATCAACATTATTAGTCCTGCTTTCCAGTCTAATCTGCTTTCTTGTTTTGAGTGGATGCTTCATAACATCAGCTATTTCTTGTGGTCGTTGTCTGGGGTAGCTGCTCCCAGGTTTAGCTGACCTTTTCCTGAGAGAGATCTTACTGTTAACAAAGAGATCATTTAAGTACTAACCTGGTACCCTGGCCTGTAAATTCTGTGATATTAAAACTATTTGAGGCTTTCTTCAAACTGTATTTTGAAGATAGAGTCAAAATATATGTAAAGAAATATTATATTCATTTTAGGATTTGACTAATGTTGTGAAGATACAAATCATTTATTTTACTACCTATAAACTGTTTCAGCACACTGAAGAAAAAGCTATGCTAATTTATATAGCTTTGACATTTTATAATTTTCATGATTTTTAGATAAAGGATTTTATATTTAAAACTTTAATAGTCTAGTCTGAGTTCATTTATCTTTAATTTTTGAAACGGGTAGAGTAATTCATAACAGTAATTTTATTCCTGTAATGTAATATTCACTTCAGTTCATTTGTGCATTAAAATTCCTTTAAGACCGTTATTAATGATTTATATAATGAAATGTCATATTAATCACAGAAGTTTTCACATTTTATTATTCTCTTCCATGTTAATACTATCTTTATGATCTCTATTAATGTTTTATATCCTCTAATTTCAATTATAAATCAAGAACATTTTCATGTTTTTGTTGGTATTTGCTTTTCAGGGGTGCCACCTTTAAAATTTTATGACTTTTTCCCCTACATATGCAGTATAAAACATCTTTATTCATATAACGGTAGTTAATTATGTCTTTGTTTATAGTAAACTTTCATTGACAAACTTATAGTTATAATATTTCTTTTCAAGCTCAGAGACTAGAACGTCTGCGGAAGGAGAGACAAAATCAAATAAAATGCAAAAACGTTCAGTGGAAAGACAGAAATACATCTTACTCAGGTAAAAAGAAAAGATCATCTATCTTCCTACTGTTTCTATTTCTGCTTTTGATGGTTACATCATTTTCAGTTTGTAATTTTCACTGAAGCTTTCGAAGCATCGAGGAAATACTAATTATTGTGTTTGCCTTCCGTTCCCCCGTTACGTGTTTCCCAGAGTTTGTTGCCTGGGGGGCGGTGTGCCACAGGCGTCTCGTTCGCTCGCAGCTATGACTAGGGCGTTCCAGGTTATTAATAAAGGCAAAGTAAAGACAAAATGTTTAAAACCTCGTTTGTTGGTCTGCACTAATTCGAGTGGCTGCTTTATTTTTTGCAATATAAGGTATTAATACAGTGTTGGTGTATTCTGTCATGTTGGAGCATCATCACCTTCTAAGGCTTCTGTTGCCTCAATAGGCAAGAACTGGAGATAGCAAAGCTCTTAGTGTTGTTGCGAGGTACGTGAGGCACAGGACACGTCTTTGCTCTGTGGGTAGGTGACTGGCAAGTGTCTGCATTCAAAATGCAGGATCATTATCTCCATGTAAGTTACGGCTTTCTGCCTATTTCCAGTGGCATTTGGTGTACAGGGTGTGATGAAAAATTTTGTAGAGGTTACTTCCATAGAATATATCTGTGGTTACTTTTCTAGATAAGGGGAAAATCTTAAGAAACAATGGTATATATGGTCTACTGAAATGAAAGCAGAATAAATGCTGCCTTAGCTTATCTAGCCTTTCCTTGGAAAAACTAGTATCACTGATTTCTCAAAAAATATACTTTTTTAATTATATAATTAAGGATTTCTGACTGAATGTTCTACGTAGTTTAAATTGTAATATATGAAATGAAAAATCTGTCTCAATTCTCTCATTTTATAGCTCAAGCTGGTGTCTGTTCCTGTTGTATTTGACACACATTCAAACCTTTGTCATGCCTACTTCTTTCAAAATTTGTGTGTATCTTAATGAGGTTGCTCTGTAATCTCCTTTTTTTGCCTAAATCCTTGTATCTTCCTGGCTGTCATTTGCAGAACCTTCTCCAGCTCTATAATATCCTTTTTTTAGAGGAGTGAACAAAGCTGCTCACATGAGCAACGTGGTTGCACTAATCCTTAGTACAGTGTTCAGCTCTGTTTGATACCTCTGTTAATGCCTTCTAAGATGTTTTTGCCTTTCTGCTTCTATAAGCAGAGTTGTAGGTTTTAAAGTTCAATCTACCATAACCTCCAACTCTCTTTGCTCTGTAGTTTATAGCATTTGACCAATGATGATGCAGTTCTCTTTCTTCTTTGTCCCCGGCTATATACTGCTTGGTGTTTCTTTACACTGAGCTGCACTCAGGCTCCCGTTTCCTGCTCGGTCTGTGCTGTTTGTGGTTTTTTATCCCGTGGGCTCCACCAGGACATTTAGATCCTTTTACGTGCTGACCTGAAGATAGACACAGTCTGTCAACAGCAGTCGTGGAGGTGTCCCCCTCTGCAAGAATGTGCTGAGGTTGCAGTCAAATAGATGAGTCCCTCCCTGCTGCAGAACACATTTAAATAAAAAATAAGTAAGTTACATAAAAACTCCAGACACTCGGTATCTCTCTTTACTGGCAGAGCTGATTTTCCTTCTCTGCTTACTCACTGAGGTTCTACGTGTTTCTCACTTGCATAAAGAACAGCACAGTAGGAAGAGGCCAGGAAAAAGAGGAGCCCTAAAGGGTATCCCCTGTATCTACGTCTTTGTCATGTGTGTGGATGAGGCTCTGTCTGTTCTGTTCCTTGAGTTTAGCATTATTAGAAAATAGGTGTGAAAGCAATAACGACAGGAACAGCTCTTCTCAGATGGGGGAATTTGGCTGCCCTCTTCTGACCGTGTTTATCTGAGCTTTAGACAAAGTCGAGCCTATGGCTGACACCAGGCAGGCTAAAAGGGTGCTGGAAAGTTGCTGTTCTGTCCTGTGTTAGAGTCTGATGACACCACCTCCAGAGGTCACTCGTCAGAGAGATCCCGTACCGTAGAGAGAAACTCTCGTCAGCGTTTCTGCTGTCCTGCAGTTGGGTGTGTCCTCAGAATTGGAGGCATCTGGCAACTGAGTGATTTTTGCGATTCCCACTTTTAATTACTATGTACAGAAGTAAAAGTACGTTAGCCAGGGTAAAGGGAAGTGAGAGATGAGTAATTTTGTGTGTGGTAATGAGAAAAAAAGAAGAATATTTTCTACTCGTCATCTGTTTGCCCGCTGTCATGAGACAAGCTGTTTGCTTTGTCAGGAGCGAGTTTGCAAGATAAGGTGGTAGTAGTGCATGGACTCGAAAAAGAAAATCTCCCTGTATTTGGAGTTGCTTTGGGGATTAGCAAATATAAAGATGCTTCAGGGGTAGTTGACTGACTGGAAGTGTAACATAGTGGAGGTCTGGGTGTTCTGTTCTGTTCTGCCGTGCCATCGGTTCACATCACCTTTCTGTGCATCAGTTCTTTTTCAGTACAATGAAAAGAACGTTTCAGCTTCATGCAGTGTAGAGATCAAATTGTGTTAGCAAAGCAGAGTGTGGGTCCTGTAAACCAAATATGGGGACGCATACAGAAGGCTGCTCCTTTTTTAAAAAATACTAGGTACTTTTAGATGAAAGCAAGAAATAAGGCATTGTATTTACATCTTACATTCATTCATTTCAGAGCATATAAAATGTAAATTAAGAGTATATTGAGGGAATCTTTCAAAAGCCTTGCATTCAGCCCATGTAGAGTAGCTCATATAGCTAACAAAACCACAACAGCTGAAAAATACATATAGTATAGACTAATGGCAAAACTTCGTTTTAATTAAGAATTAAAAATTATGCAATTAAAGCTAGTTTAATGTAAAATGTGAGCTGTTTTTTTCCCTTAAATTTGAGAATTTTAATTTTTTTTTTCCTTTTTTTTTAATTGAAACTCTCACAGCCCATGTCTATTAGGAATTATTTGACAAAATGCTCAGTGGAAGATTGTAGTTTTTCAGAAACCTCATCTATCTTCTAGCTTTTTACACAGATCTTTAGAAGGTTTTGGTTCCTCTTCGTAAATGGGTTGAATTTTTTGAAGTTATGAAGTTTTCTGGGGAAGGAAAACTGTATCTCAGCCAGCTGAATGTACAATCTTGTACAATGTACTGTTATTTAAACTCTTCAGTCATGTGAGATATTTGACTTGAATAAAAGCCATACAAAACTCAAAGCAAAACAGATGTCACACTAATGAATTCAGAAGAATTCTTGAGTTCCTCTTCTTGCACATCCCGACAAAGGAAACAATAAACAAATCATCTTGACATTTCCCTAGAGACAAAACTGGAAGATAAAAGACTGACTTTTTCACTTGAACCAATAAAACCATTATATGGGTTTCCAAGGTACAGAGTACTTTCCAAATGCCCAAGAAATACCAGTTAAGGGTAATACTTTAGCATAATTGTAATTGAGATTTTTTTTTTTTTTCTGAACAGAGATAAGCTTGTTACAAAAACCAGAATACCTAATGGAGTTTAAGATACCACATTTAAAAAGGATTTAATCAAGCTTTTTTTGGTCAATCGCAGCCTCTCACAAGACTGTTGGGTATCTCTTAGTGCCAGTATTTAGTACTTTTGCCAACTGTCTGAATTTTCAGGCAATCTGCTGAGAAAAACAAACTGAGCTTTTGCCCAGTTAAATTTGACAAGTCTTAGTTTTGTATTTTAAGAAATTAAGCGTCTCCCTGCAGATCAAGTCCCAAGTCATTCTGCCTTAGGAGCGGTTTCATTTCGCTGGAGGAGCAACACGTAAATCTTTGAGATGTGAGAGATTCCAAACGTAGGCACGCAGAGCAGAGTTGGTCTAGGCGAGCTGGGGCTGGTTCGCAGGTAGTGATTGATGGAGTTTGGGGGTACTTGGTTCCTAGAGCAGATGTGGAAAAAAAACTTGTCCAGATTCAGTCACAGTTTCTTGCAGATGAGACCCATTGGTACTAATATGCTAAAACACCCCAGGCTCTGTCCTGATTCTGTGGTGTCCTTATAAGACAAGAAGCCCTAATTTTTAGGTTTTTTTTTTAAGTATGGCTGTAAATTTTGAGTTAAGCTGTTGCTGGAAATTCAACTGCTTGTTGGAGGCTTCTATGAACTTTCACAGACCACGCAAAGAACTCACTAACTCTTGTCACCTTTGTTTTTAGAAAGCTTTTTTTTTTTTTTTTTTTAATTGTCTAGGCTGTTTATCTGGAATGGTGTTTTCAAGTCTGACATTTTTTTGAGAGGAGACCATATCCAGTCTACCATGAGAAGTAAAATCCAAAGAAATTATTCTTTTGGATCAGATGTAGTCCCAAGCCTACTGCTTACAGCATAGCAACGTTATAGTATAGTAATGGGGTAGTATAATATTGTCCTGTAATACAGCGTAATATCATGGGTTACAAGCCCCGTCTGAAATGCTTTTGCATGGCATATTGCAGAGGTGTCAGCAGTTCTTTTGCATAGCGTTTTCTGTTCATTTAGAAAAAGAAGCAGAAAGACCAGGAATGCATAATTCTCTCTTTGAATCTTGATTCTTGTCTTTACTCCAGTGGATCCTGTGGTGATCAGTTCCCTTCTCTGCATGAGGAAAAATTCATCTTTTCCTCAGCCTAAACAGTAGCATCATTCAAACTTCTTATGGTTCCTATCCTTGGGCTATGAAAGAGTGGTGGTAGATTCTGCCCCGCTAAAGCATTCGTTGTTTTATGTATTTGATTTTGTTCTCCCTCCTATAATATTCTCTTTCTGTGGTAAAAAGTAGCCTCTGTACATCTCCTAGTACAACTAGTCTAATCTCTTTTCTGATCTACAGCAGAGGAGCTGAGCTCGCTATTTGAAAAAAAGAATTTCAGAGTGAAATCTCCGTGTTCTGGGAAGCAGTCGATACTGTCTGTGCGACTTGAACAGTGTCCGCTGCAGCTGAACAACCCCTTCAATGAGTACTCAAAATTTGACGGCAAGGTAAGTGGACCAGATGTTTTTCTCTCATATCCAGGTGGTCCCTGACCTGAAGATGATAGGCCTCAGGCAGTTCTCATGTGCATTTACTTGTTCAAGCTTTAATTAGACTTTGTAGTAGGCCATCAGTTATTTTAAAGTGGTTATCTAGAAACATGCTTTTCTGAGTCTTAAATATAATGGTTCCAGGTTTGGTAGAACCGTTTCTCCTGTTTTCATTACAGAATTATGCCTTACCGTTAGGCATACCTTACCGTGCTGTTTTCTTCTCCAGCAGGTTAGTTAGTAAACATTTAGTGTGGCAGAGTCCTAGGACATCTCTCTACAGAGTTGATGGTGAGACCCTTTGTAGAAATGATTGGTTATTTGGCATTTAAAAAAAATCTATTATGTCTAGCCACACCGCAGCACTTGCTGAATATTCCATGATTTGTGCTGGTTTTATCCTCAAAGTGCTCCAGTGAGAGCGGGAAGAGCCACTGTCTGTTTGGAGGGTGGAAAACTGAAGCATCAATAGGTCAATACCTGGGGCAAAAAAAGGACTAAACAACGTAGTTCTGTGCAAGTGCTCGTGTATGTAATACACAGAGGAGGTTCACTACAACCTGGTAGGTCAAATTCACTCCTTGACGTTTGTTTCAAGAGCTTGCATTTGTTACTACTCAGAGCTGTGGATAACTGTCTTTCCTTGGGTGCAGTTTAGTTACTCTGAATTGTCAAATATTTTTCTCTGTCATAAACTCTAGGAACTGAAATATAAACGTTGGTGTGATGGATCAGTGTCATATTGTTCCAAAACAATTATAAATACTGCACAGATCTGTTTTCTGCTGGATTTGTTTGTGGAGTCTCCTGTGGGAGTATGAAATTTGAGCTTCATTACCGTTGTGATGGAAGAATTTCATATTCTGTTAAGTGTTCTTAAAGTGGAAAGTCAGATATGTAATTCCACTAGCATATCTAGAGGTATTTAGAATATTTATGAAATTATAACTTTTAAATTATGAAGTCCAGGTAGGAAAAGCTTCCTTTATTGTTATTTTATACTCACTAGTATGTAGGAATTAGTGCCAACTCAGTTTTTCAAAATTTCTGGCCTCAGTAATAAATGATAGCGGCACTTCGGTGCTGACAGCCCTAAGATGCCTTTTTTCCTAACCTCGAAGCTTACTGTTCTTCTGTCATGAAATTTCAGTTTGGCAAACATTTAAGTGTACTTCCTACAGTCATGCACAGAGGAAGTAAAAATAAAATAAATACTTTATTAAGATAAATTTATTGTAACTCCATGGTGTCCCAGTCTTGTTGCTTTAATACTTGAGCATGATTTGGGCTACCTGATAGAATTTTTCTCAGAAACTTGAGAAACTTAAGCGTGTTTCCTTCCCACTTTGGTAATCCAAACTGCTTTTTACTATATTAATAAGAATTGTAGTTGACTGTAATGAACATCTTAATTTTCATATTTAGAAGTCTGATGCATTTAGCAGGTGTTTTGTCCATTTGAAGGGAATTGTGCTATACATAATAGTTTGAGATATTAATGAAATACCGCAGTGTTACACAATTGTGATTTGCAGGGTATGATACGAATCAACTCGATTGTGATCTAGAAATCAGACTACTTTTTAGCTCTCCAAAATAACGAAATTGGCATTTTGTTAGAGTGTAATCTCACTGTATTAATTCTAACAGTATTGTTTGTATTACTCTAAGTTCGTCAATAGTATGCTTATAAAATTTTTCTGTACTTCAATATGTATTGTCTGTTTTTTAAATACCTACTTGACCATCTGAGATATAGAAAAAATGTTATAGTTCAGTAGTGAGTTATTTTACTTACTTCAGTTTTCTTGTATTTTCAGACAGTAATGTAAAATTGAAAACCATCTAGCTTTTTAAAATTATCCTTAATGAAATATTGCAGGTCTCGTATTTATTGATAATAGAAGAGCAGTATTTTTCATAGAAATACAATTCTTTCAGGGAATAGTGCATGACTTATTTACATAATTAACAGAGCCACATGTCTCTTGGGGAAATGGTACATAATTGGGGAGAGGCAGGGGGGGATGAGGAGGGGCTAGGGGCCTAATTAAAGATGTCTTAAAAAAACCCTACTTAATTATGTATTTACTCAAGGGATCACAGTGGCTCTGAAATCTTTAAGATTATAACTAGGCCTTTGGTTTATATATATGAGTTTTGTAACACAGATTTCAGCTTGCTCAATAACACACGTTTTGTGGTTCACTGGCAAAGCACGAGGAAAGCTCTTTACGTGCCGTATTGACGCTCTTTGTTCGTGTGTGTGCTCAACTGCTTTCTGAATGGTTTTAACTTACCACTAATTCAGCTCCCTAACTGACTGAAATCAAATAAAACCATTCTCTGCAGGGTCCTTCCTGCCCCCTCCCTCCATTTGGTGTATTGTTTTAAACTAATCAGTTAAAAATACGAAAACATTGCATGCTCTAATATCAACCAAGCGCACTTATTAGAATGCTTACGTCTTGCAGGTGTTTTCTGCCAGATTTAGTGTCTTTTTCATAACCACTTCTGCAATTTTATGAAATAATAAAATTTTAAAGCACTCTAATTTCTTCTTGTTCTGATCAGTTCATTAATTATCAAAATAGTAGAGAATATGGCTTGTGAAATGCAGCTACAATGGAAGCATTCTAATCAGCTCAAGAACTCAGGTGATTCTTGCCCCACAGGTACATGGGACAGACCTGTGGCTTTCGTGGACATTGTGGAACTTCAGCTCGTAACTAAAGACACGCACACAATAGCTACTCCTGGCTGTATCTTCAACTTTTTCCGTAAAATAGTTAAAGTAAGCCTAACCCCTGCATCTGTTTGCACAGTTTGTATATTATGTGGATTGTACATCTTGCTTAATAAACCTTGAAAACTCTTGCTAAGAGTATTGTATGAAAAGAAGCCTTTAGTTATTTATAATTACTTCAGTTGTCATTTGTATAGAAAATTACTTGAAGACTCAAGAAATCAGAGGCCAAATTGATTTCCTTTGCATGCAAATTAAATTATCATCCATTTTATAGATAACTTCAGGTATATTTCTGTTTACAGAATTTGAAAAATCAAATTTTGATGGCTTATTGTTCCAACTTGCCAGCTGTTGATAAGGTTGGGAAAATCGACTGAGCATAAGACAGATGTGAAAGCCATAGCCAGGTGCCACGAAGGAAACACAAGAGTGTCGTAATGGCTCATTTCAGTGACACAACTGTGAGATTCACAGGATTCAGTTTACCTGTACGTTACCTGCCTGCTTTCATTAATGGCTTTAAAAGTATCTGTTATCTTTTCATTCTATTGAAATTCAGAATATTCCTTCTCAAATCACAAGCGTAACTTGCATGAGTTGCTGGAAAGCATGGCGATGAGTTTTCTCTGAGATATTAATCTTAAAGGATACTGATTTAGTACAGTATTAGTGTCAGAGCTATTCAACTGCATGACCATTCCCACTAGTAAGAAAAATGTTACAGAGATGTATTTAGTTGCTGGAATACGGGAAAATCACGCTAGAATCAATGTTCAGCTTTGTAGGAACCGTGTACTGAATGAGTAACTCCTGCTGAGGCCTCTGTTTGCAGTTCCCCTTGAAATCATCTTTGAAGCCAGTCCACGTCCTTTTTTCTTCCAAGTCTCTGCTACCTTTAAGAAATGTCTTGTCGGTTCAATTTTTGACACACCTGCCACCAAACGTCTGCTCCGACATCCCCAGAAGAATGTTAGCAAACACAGAAGTGTTACAGGACAGTCAAAAAAGAGATGCTAAAGATGTGCAAAACAGTCAAAGAAGGAAGTTGGAAAACCACAATCAAAATGTAAGGCAGGGATCATTCAGCTCTAGAATGAACTTGAGTTCCAGGGCCCAAAACCTTTCCTGTGTGCAGACTAGAGTTTTCTAAAGAAATTTTTATTTCTATTCTCATGACTACTAGTTGAAAATGAAGATTTAAGGAAGTCTCACTTTTCTGACCTTCTAGGGGTTTTGTGGGTTTTCTTGACTACTGGCGAGAATTTAGATAAAAACAGGTCAACATGATTTTTGGCTGGATAGATGCTAAAAATCCTGTCGCGAGGAATGCTACCTCTGCATAGTGTTAGAGGGTTTCTTGGGGCTGATTTTGGTGACGGGTTAAAAACCAACAATTTCTCTTGTAGCAACTGTTTTAAAAATGATGCTGTAGAAAGCATGGGGGAAGGGATAATTCATGAGTGCTAATTGCTTGGCTGTTAATTTTCATAAGTGTTGATAGAAGCAGTTCCTTAAATTAAACTTTGTTTAAAATGTATCAGGGGAAATATTCCACAATGTCGGGCCTGAAGTGAAAATTAATATGAATGCTGTGGCAATTAACACGTACTGGTTAATAGCTTTTAGCAGCATTTTGGGATGATAGTCCTTAAATACATTTTTGCATGCTGCTCTTGTTTCAGTCTTGTTTGACTGTATGTCTGGATAATCGTGAACAAATGTTTTCCACAATCTCCAGTATTAAATAGCTTTACTCAAAGAAAGTAGATAAAGAACTTAAGAAAAAAGCGATACTGCTGTAATTAATATGGAAAATGTCTGAAATAATTAATCCAGGATTAAAATCTCAGTATGAAAAAATGCGTTTTTTTATTTAAGTGTTTTGCCCCTAAGCTGAGTAGAATGATCCTCATCTGAATCCTAAATAAGTTTGCATAGGTCTTTTTTTTTTTTAAAGCATTTGCTTATTCTGCCAATTTTAGTGGTTTACGTACTACCTGCACTCTACTAAAATAGTTGAAATAAAGATGTTTATAGGGTTGTCATTTATGGAAATATGTGTTTTTAGAAACACAGGCTGCTGCTTCTTGCTCAACTCAGTTCAGAAATCTGCACTGCAGTTCTTAATACCCCTAAAATCAGTGCCAGAAACACGTCATGGTATCGTGCTTTGCCTTTGGTGTCCAGCAGCTCCCTGTTGTAAAAGTTCTCACCCAGTCGGGAGAACTTGGGAGAGAAATCTCCCGTAATCCTGAGGATCTGTTGGCATTTGTGACGTGCACTGCTCATGATGGAGGTTTCATCCCTCTCCTCTGTGCAGCATCACGTGCCCTGCTGTACAGAGGGCGAGTCCAGTAATGCCTTTGTTAAGGTGAAGGTTCTTAACTGAAAAATTACCACTTTCCGAAACAAATTTTCTTTCATAATACATGATTAACATGAGTCGTGCTAATAGCTAAGCTGTACTTAAATAAAACACCCCTATATTAAGAATGCCTGGTTTGTTCTTTACTGTGTCGAAGCTGTAATGATTTGGATGCCTAATCAGTGCACTTGACTGTTCCTCTGCCCCTGCAGATCCAGGGGGTTTTGCTGGGCAGAGAGAAGCGCCGCACGAGCCCAGCAGTCCTTGGGCTTCCATACAGAGATTAAAATATATTAAGCTTGACTGTTGCTTAATTTAAAATACTTCAGAACGTGTTTTGTTGTTTCATACAGAAAAGCCATTTACAATAAGGGAGCACCTGTAATGGTGGGTGAGCGCTTATTTTAGGTAACTGGAAGCACAGACAGAAAACTGTTGTGAATTCTGCCGTGGGAACGGTCACTTGGAGAATCCGCTTTGCGGAGGTGCGGCGGGGACGGCTGTGCGTGCTCGCAGTCTGCACGTGGTGGCTCCGGTACCTTGCAGAAACAATGCAGAGATGCTGTAGCCAGCCTTCTAGCCCAAACTGTAGCCTGGGGTAGCAGATAAGGAGGCTGAATGTCAGTGTTGCACTGTCATCTCTTGTTTGGGGACTTGAATTTTATCTCACAATTCCAGGCATCTCACTTGCATGAAAAAATATTTTTCTGGCCTTATGCAGATTAAATTAATGTGGATCTGGTTTGATTAACTTTGGCGTGAGGGCACATTCCATTCACTTCTCCCATTTCTGTACTCGGTTCTGCGTCTTTTGTTGCTGTTGATTATAGGTGCCCTTACCAGGCTGCGTTCCTGCCTTACAGAGGAGATACTGTATTGAAACTGGAGCTGGTTTTGTTCGTGGCTAGTTGCAGTCTTTGAACTCGCTGAAATGAGACAGCAGTCCTGTTGGGATGGTACTTCCCAAAGGACTTCGTTGTTCTGTAAAACCCTCTGCTCTCTGGCGTTCCTGTATTTGGAATGTTCTATCAATGATGCCGTGCTTCTGTTACACTTTAACTCTGAATAAGATGATACTTGAAAGTAAGTTTTGAAGATCTGCAAAGTATGCTACTATGTAACAAAGAATTAAATTGATTTGTTATGTGTGCATTTAGCTACAATTCATTTTAATTGTCCTTATGAAGTTAAAAAGTATTAGCGTCAGATAAAGATTCATCACCATAGTATGATTTAAAGCTGGTGCTATAGAAAGCAGGCATGTGTTCTGGCAGATGTTTATATAAGGCACTGTCTCTTCTGACAGCAGTTAAAAAGTATGGTTGTAGTAATCAAATTGTGGTGCAGCATCTCAGAGGCTAGAACCAGATTGGATTAAAATAGATATAAGATTTATGAATAGCAATAGCTGTGATAAAATTTCACTACCTTCTTTAATGGGAAGGACCTTTACACAGTACAAGAATAAGATTTTAAATTGTGCCTTCCAATCCTGTGGTTTTCTGGGTTTTTCCCTTCCCCTGGAACGATAGTGCATTATGGGGGAAGAATAAGCATATTTTTGTCAAAGGTACTATACTCCATTTTTACAGCTACATAAAGATTATTTCAGGAAGAGTATGGGATACTCTGATCTCAGTGTTCATCTTTCTACTGCTTTCATATTTCCATAGGAATTCCTGTATTTGCATCTCAGAAAGGGATTATGCCTTGCTGTGCTGAAAAAGACATTTTAAATGCCAAAACCATAACTATATGAGATAAAACTTTTCATGAATCATGTTTGGTTTTCCTGAGATGAGGTGCG